>NC_053028.1:129157226-129283226 GCF_003073215.2 Triticum urartu
CACACAATATGCTCGATATGTGCAAATACAACATGGCATCACAACAAAACTCTACAACTCAAGTACTTTATTTAAAGGCTCCAGAGAGCCATACATAACATGTTCATACAGGTAGGGGTCACATGACCCGACACTCAAGTCATACAAGCATACAAGCACATGCGGAAGCAAATAGTCTGAGTATAGACACTAGAAAGAAGAAGGCTTCTCGAAGCCTGTCTATCTACATAGGGCCCTCCATGGCCAGGATCACCACCTGGGTGGCAAGTCACTCATCGATGTCGAGATCTACATAAAACCCATCGGAGAGGGCGGTGTTGTTGTCTAAAAACAGTAAATAAGCAAACATGAGTACAAAGGTACTCAGCAAGTCTTACATCAGAACCTACTATACATGCTCGTTCTCAAGAAGGTGGTGGAGTTATTGCAGCAAGCCAGCTTTGACTCTTGGCTAAGCTATCCTACGGGACACCACTAGTAAAATAGTTTTTCGCACACGAGTCCACTACTCACCAACACAATACTCCACCGGGGATCCTCCCTCGTCATCCTACGAGAGGGCCATCCTCGATACTCACACTTATCTTGAGTCTTTTAGTGGTAACCATTAATGTGTCTATGAACTGTATAGGCAACCAAGTAGTCCTTTACCACGGATGCGGCTATTCAAATAGATGATGTTAACCCTATAGGGGTGTACTTCTTCATACACGCTCTCACCACTTACCGCCGTTTACACGACATGTACAAGGCAACCTTCAAGCGAAAGCCCAATGAGGGTGTCGGCCACGGCCTACCTAAACACTCAAGTCTCTAGTCCAGGTTTATCGCCTATCCAGGTTCCATCCGCAGGGAGTCCGGCCGAGGTTTCCACATACAGCCCCGAACGATGTGAACAGGGTCCCGAGACGCCAAACGGGCGCCCGGCATACCCGGCCACGGTGTATCTACCGCAACATAGCCCACCCCTAGGGTCAGCACTACGCACGGCCACCAACACATAACCTATAAACACCAGAAACTATTTGCAACTCCTAGACAGAGTACTAGGGTGATTAAGAAGCCGATAGGGTCCATTGGTTTCGGGCCCAATGTATGGTAGTAACTGAATCTTAAATCACACATACAGATCTCAGTTCTTAGGGACGGCCTCAATGAAACAACCCACCATGTACTCCTACATGGCCTCTCATCGATACCTTTACCAAGTCATGTTTAACACATTCCTCACCTTACCAACATAATCATTTCACTCTAGCCCATCACCCAGATGAACCAGACCTGACACAACTCTAAGCATAGCAGGCATAGCAAGGTAGGAAACACAAACATGGCTCAATCAACTCCTACACATGCTAGTGGGTTTTCATCTAGTTACTGGGGCAATGACAGGTCATGCAGAGGATAAGGGTTCAACTACCGTAGCACACAGCAGTTTGAAACGATGTTGTCTTAATGCAGTAAATGAGAGCAGAGGCGAGAACATAGGATTGTATCGATATGATAATTGGGGCTGCTTGCCTGATGTAGTGGTAGTAGGGTACTGCCCTTCAGACGGATATTCGGGGTTATCCTTGGAGACAGAACCTACCACGAAAAACACACCGAACATAATCAACACATGACGATATGCAACAATATGATGCATGCTATGACATGGCAATATGAATGTGTCTTGGCCTAATGCAAGCTAAAACAGAAAGGAATGAACTCATTTGAATCAAAGATTCAAATGTTAGTTCATTTAACATAGCCATTTTAGTGCATTATCTTATTTTGCTTAAATAGCAAGGTTAACTTGTTCTGTCATGCATGAAACCATTACCAATGGATAGATTGAATTTTTCTGATCAAAATTCATAGATAAATCTTTGCATTTGGAGTTACAGAATAATTTCTATGAATTTTTGAAGTTTACAACAATTTCTGGAATTTTCTGTATAAAAATAAATCCAGAAATTAGTTATTGCGTCAGTAGTGTGTTAGGGTGACGTCAGTGGTCAATGGGGACGATCCAGGTCAAACCTGACAGTGGGTCCCGCGTGTCAGTATTATTAGTTTAACTAGATATTAGTTAATACTAATCCTAATTAGTCAGCAGGGCTGGGCCCTACCTGTCATTGACCCAGGGGGTCAAACTGGGCCCACCCGTGGTCCAACGGGGTCAGCGGGGTCAACTCGCTGGCGTTTAGCCGCCGGCGAGGCCAAATGCGGCGGTGCAGGTGCGGGTTTCACCTACAAGGCACCGTTCGGGGCGCCGTTTGGCTCTATGGATAGCTGGGAGCGAGCCGCGGCGGGTGGTGCGGGTGGTTGGGCTTGGGGTCGCTGGAAACGGCGCCGACGACGAGTTTGGCGGCGGCCGGAGCTCGGGTGAGCTCGGACCCGTCGCTAGGAGGCAAGGCGAGGCACGGGCATGGTGCGTTGTGCTCTTGGGGATGTGGTGAAGTTAGTGGACTAAGTGGCGTGGCCGTGGCATGGCCGGAGCCTCATCGACGACGAGCTCCGCGGCGGCGCGTGCGGGTGAACTCCGTGTGCTCGCTGTGGTGCACGAGAAGGAGAGCGGAGAGGATAGGGAGGTGGCTAAGCTCACGACGGTTGCGATGGAGTTGACGGCGAGGTCGGAGACAAGCCGAAGCAAGCGGGGCGCCAGAGGCGATCTGGCCGGCCGGAGGTTGAAGACGAGCTCGGTGAAGACGCTCGGGGGCCTCCGGCGGAGCGTGGCTCGGTGGGACGGTCGAGGAGGGAGTGGCGAAGCTTCAGGACACGGTGGAGCGGCGCGTTGATGACGGTGGGCACGGTTACGGCGGCGGAACGGCGGCGGCTGCGTCGGCCATGGCGGAGGGGAGCGAGGGAGAGAGGCAGGGGGGAATGGACGTGTCCAGGGGGTTCGGTGCGCGACGTGGAGGTCTTCCAGGCCAGCAGAGCGGCGAGGGGAGGAAGCAGGGCGGCGGGCAGCTGCGTGGCATGCCCTGGTGCCGGCGTCGAGCAGCTGCCTGCCTGCCTGGCCAAGCCAAGCAGCTCGCTGGAGCGTTGGCTGGGCTGGGCCGGCAGGTGGGCCTGCTGGGTGGGCGCCAGGTAAGTTCTCTCCCTCTTTTTTTTAATTCATGTTTTTTATTTTTCTGTAGGTTTGTGGCTTTATTAATAATAGCTAAGCACTTCTAAAATTCCTGAAAATAATCAGAGGCTCTGTTTAGAATATGTCCAACAGCCCATACTTATCTTCAGAATTATTTGAGCATTTAAAATATTTACTAGCATTCAAATGCCCAAATGCAAATTACATATGATTTAATTCAATGACCTTCTTTTGACCTAGAAAATTGTGCACCAATTTTGCCAGAGGTTCTAACCCAAGACAAAGAGGGTGAACTTTTTAGAAGGGCATTTCAGGTTCATTGAAAATATTTTAGTAAACCTTAGTTGATTCCAGAGGGGGTGCTGGGGGTTCTGTCTTCCCCAATTCAAGTTACTGATGAAAGGTAGACATGATGCAACACTCTAATGCATGACTAGCTAGGATGTGACACTGAAGCTGACGACTGGCCAACTCTCAGATACCGTAAACGGCCGCACAGGAGGAAAGGATTTTAAAGTAAAACTGATACGTCTCCAACGTATCTATAATTTTTGATTGCTCCATGCTATATTATCTACTGTTTTGGACTATATTGGGCTTTAGTTTCCACTTTTATATTATTTTTGGGACTAACCTATTAACCGGAGGCCCAGCCCAAAATTGCTGTTTTTTGCATATTTCAGTGTTTCGGAGAAACAAAATATCAAATGGAGTCCAAACGGAATAAAATCTTCGGGAACGTGATTTTCTCACCGAACGTGATCCAGGAGACTTGGACCCTACTCCAGGGGGTCAAAGAGGAGGTCACGAGGGTGGGGGGGGGGGGCGCCCCCTGCCTCGTGGGCCCCTCAGTGCTCCACCGACGTACTCCTTCCTCCTATATATACACATGTACCCCCAAACGATCAGAACAGGAGCCAAAAACCTAATTCCACCGCCGCAACTTTCTGTACCCATGAGATCCCATCTTGGGGCCTGTTCCGGAGCTCCGCCGGAAGAGGGACGTCATCATAGCCCCTCCGATGAAGTGTGAGTAGTTTACCTCAGACCTTCGGGTCCATAGTTAGTAGCTAGATGGCTTCTTCTCTCTCTTTGAATCTCAATACAAAGTTCTCCCCCTCTCTTGTGGACATCTATTCGATGTAATCTTCTTTTTGCGGTGTGTTTGTTGAGACCGATGAGTTGTGGGTTTATGATCAAGTCTATCTATGAATAATATTTGAATCTTCTCTGAATTCTTTTATGTATGATTGGTTATCTTTGCAAGTCTCTTCGAATTATCCGTTTGGTTTGGCCAACTAGATTGGTAGTTCTTGCCATGGGAGAAGTGCTTAGCTTTGGGTTCGATCTTGCGGTGTCCTTACCAAGTGACAGAAGGGGCAGCAAGGCACGTATTGCATCGTTGCCATCAAGGATAACAAGATGGGGTTTATTTCATATTGCATGAATTTATCTCTCTACATCATGTCATCTTGCTTAAGGTGTTACTCTGTTTTTAACTTAATACTCTAGATGCATGCTGGATAGCGGTCGATGAGTGGAGTAATAGTAGTAGATGTCGAATCGTTTCGATCTACTTGTCACGGACGTGATGCCTATATACATGATCATGCCTAGATATTCTCATAACTATGCTCAATTCTGTCAATTGCTCAACAGTAATTTGTTCACCCACCGTAGAATACTTATGCTCTTGAGAGAAGCCACTAGTGAAACCTATGGCCCCCGGGTCTATTCTCATCATATCAATCTCTATCACTTTTATATTGTTTTGCTATTTACTTTGCTTTTACTTTTTACTTTGCATCTTTATATCAAAAATACCAAAAATATTCTATCTATCAGATCTCACTCTAGTAAGTGACCGTGAAGGGCTTGACAACCCCTAATCGCGTTGGTTGCGAGTAGCTATCGCTTTGTGCAAGTACGAGGGACTTGAGCGTGGGCTCCTACTAGATTGATACCTTGGTTCTCAAAAACTAAGGGAAATACTTATGCTACTCTGCTGCATCATCCTTCCTCTTCGGGGAAAACCAACGCAAGCTCAAGACGTAGCAAGAAGGATTTCGGGCGCCGTTGCCGGGGAGTCTACGCAAAAAGTCAACATACCAAGTACCCATCGCAATCCCTATCTCTCACATTACATTATTTGCCATTTGCCTCTCGTTTTCCTCTCCCCCCCAATTCACCCTTGCCGTTTTATTCGCCCTCTCTCTCTATAATCCCTCTCTATTTGCCTCTTTTTGCCCGCTTGATTTTTGTTTGCTAGTTTGCTTGCTTGTCGTTATGTCTGAAATTGGGGAAGTTATCGCCAATATGGGTGATAACAATATCATGGAAAATTCTGATGCTCCTGCTGAAGAACCCCCTACCTACCATACAAAAAGATTTCGAATCGATAGTGGTAATATTATTGGAAAATGAGTTATTCAAGATTTGTTCACTTGTGCCGGTGCTTTGCCCTCTATGGGCGGTTCTATTCTCCATAGAACTAGTAGTCTTGCGGACGCTATTGCCATGCTTATCGTTGAACTTGAAAGGCAATTTATGCATATGCACCCTTCTATACAAAGAGTTTTCCTAGAATTTTCTAATATCGAGCATTCCTCTGTTAAGCGTGCCGCTACTATCTTTTTGGCTCATGAATTTAGATTTATAATAAAAGAAGCCAAAGAAATCTTTGCGCACTATAGGGTGGATGCTGGTCGTCCTCCCATAGAATCTATCCTCTTCGATCAAGAAGAAATTATGCGTCTTCAATCTCCTGACTATGTTGCTTTTAATGAAAACCTCAGAAAAAAGGTGCCAACCAATATTTTAATTAATAGAATCTCTGAACTTAATGATGATTTGGCTATTCGAAATAATGAGCTAGGATACTCTCTTGAGTCTAGGCTCACAAAGTTCTGTCAAAAGAATGCTTATAATGATGAATTGGTTGTACATTACGAAGGGCCGAAAGAGGAACCTATACCTCCTAAAATTGAGCTTGGGGACTTCTGTCCTAGTAAATTTAGCCCTTTTGATAACTTTTGCTTGCCTCAAAGAAAACTTGCTGCTGAACGTAGAGAATATGAAATGAGCTTCACCGATCTATCTTATTACTATGGCAATACCTAGATCTATCCTCGCTTTTATGCCTAGCTAGGGGCGTTAAACGATAGCGCTTGTTGGGAGGCAACCCAATTTTATTTTTATTCCTTGCCTTTTGCTCCTTCTTAGTAATAAATAAATTATTTAGCCTCTGTTTTGGTCATGTTTTTTGTGTTTAATTAGTGTTTGTGCCAAGTAGAACCGTTGGGAAGACTTGGGGAAAGTCTTGTTGAACTTGCTGTAAAAAACAGAAACTTTAGCGCTCACGAGAACTGCTGTCATTTTTATTTAGAGAGTGCTATTTAGTTAATTATTTTTGCAGATGATTAATAGATAAATTCCTCACGTCCAGCAATTTATTTTAGAATTTTTGGGATTCCAGATCTTGCGCTAGCTACAGATTACTACAGACTGTTCTGTTTTTGACAGATTTTGTTTTTCGTGTGTTGTTTGCTTATTTTGATGAATCTATGGCTAGTAAAATAGTTTATAATCCATATATAAGTTGGAATAAAATAGGTTTAACACCAATATAAATAAAGAATGAGTTCATTACAGTACCTTGAAGTGGTCTTTTGTTTTCTTTCACTAACGGAGCTCACGAGTTTTCTATTTTGAGTTTTGTGTTGTGAAGTTTTCAAGTTTTGGGTGAATTCTTTTGATGGATCACGGAACAAGGAGTGGCAAGAGCCTAAGCTTGAGGATGCCCATGGCACCCCCAATATAATCCAAGGACACGAAAAAGTCAAAGCTTGGGGATGCCCCAGAAGGCATCCCCTCTTTCGTCCACTTCCACTGGTAATTTACTTGGAGCTATATTTTTATTCACCAACATGATATGTGTTTTGCTTGGAGCGTCTTGTATTATTTGTGTCTTTGTGTCTTAGTTTGCCACAATCATCCTTGCTATACACACCTTTGAGAGAGCCATACATGAATTAAAATTTGATAGAATACTCTATGTGCTTCACTTATATCTTTTGAGCTAAGTAGTTTTGCTCTATGTGCTTCACTTATATCTTTTGAGCTAAGTAGTTTTGATCTATGTGCTTCACTTATATCTTTTGAGCTAGTAGTTTTGCTCTATGTGCTTCAATTATATCTTTTGAGCGTTATAATTTTGCTCTATGTGCTTCACTTAGATCTTTTAGAGCACGGTGGTGGATATGTTTTAAAGAAACTATTGATCTCTCATGCTTCACTTAAATTATTTTGAGAGTCTCTTAATAGCATGGTAATTTGCTTAATAATAATATGCTTGGTATTCAAGATTTGTGAAACTTTCTTTTGAGTGTGTTGAATACTAAGAAAAGATTGAAGCATGATAATTGTTTTGAGATATGGAGGTGATAATATTAAAGTCATGCTAGTTGAGTAGTTGTGAATTTAAAGAATACTTGTGTTAAAGTTTGTGATTCCCGTAGCATGCACGTATGGTGAACCGTTATGTGACGAAGTCGGAGCATGATTTATTTATTGATTGTCTTCCTTATGAGTGGCGGTCGGGGACGAGCGATGGTCTTTTCCTACCAATCTATCCCCCTAGGAGCATGCGCGTAATACTTTGCTTTGATAACATCTAGATTTTTGCAATAAGTATATGAGTTCTTTATGACTAATGTTGAGTCCATGGATTATACGCACTCTCACCCTTCCACCTTTGCTAGCCTCTCTAATACCGCGCACCTTTCGCCGGTATCATACACCTACCGTATACCTTCCTCAAAACAGCCACCATACCTACCTATTATGGCATTTCCATAGCCATTCCGAGATATATTGCCATGCAACTTTCACCATCTAGTTCGTCATGACACATTCATCATTGTCATATTTCCTAGCATGATCATGTAGTTGACATAGTATTTGTGGCAAAGCCACCGTTCATAATTTTTTCATACTTGTCACTCTTGATTCATTGCATATCCCGGTACACCGCCGGAGGCATCCATATAGAGTCATACTTTGTTTTAGAATCGAATTGTAATCATTGAGTTGTAAATAAATAAAAGTGTGATGATCATCATTCAATAGAGCATTGTCCCAATAAAAAAAGAGAAAGGCCAAAGAAAATAAAGAAGGCCCCCCCAAAAAGAAAATAAATAAAAAGGGGCAATGCTACTATCTTTTTTTCCACACTTGTGCTTCAAAGTAGCACCATGATATAGCGAGTCTCATATATTGTGCTTCAAAGTAGCACCATGCTCTTCATATAGAGAGTCTCATATGTTGTCACTTTCATATACTAGTGGGAATTTTACATTATAGAATTTGGCTTGTATATTCCAATGATGGGCTTCCTCAAATTGCCCTAGGTCTTCGTGAGCAAGCAAGTTGGATGCACACCCACTAGTTTCTTTTGTTGAGCTTTCATGCATTTATAGCTCTAGTGCATTTGTTGCATGGCAATCCCTACTCACTCACATTGATATCTATTGATGGGCATCTCCATAGCCCGTTGATACGCCTAGTTGATGTGAGACTATCTTCCCCTCCTTTTTGTCTTCTCCACAACCACCATTCTATTCCACCTATAGTGCTATATCCATGGCTCACGCTCATGTATTGCGTGGAGATTGAAAAAGTTTTGAAAAAGTTAGAGTATGAAACAATTGTTTGGCTTGTCATCGGGGTTGTGCATGATTTAAATACTTTGTGTGGTGAAGATGGAGCATAGCCAGACTATATGATTTTGTAGGGATAACTTTCTTTGGCCATGTTATTTTGAGAAGACATAATTGCGTTGTTAGTATGCTTGAAGTATTATTATTTTTATGTCAATATAAACTTTTATCTTGAATCTTTCTAATCTGAATATTCATACCACAATTAAGAAGATTTGCATTGAAATTATGCCAAGTAGCACTCCGCATCAAAAATTCTCTTTTTATCATTTACCTACTCGAGGACGAGCAGGAATTAAGCTTGGGGATGCCTGATACGTCTCCAACATATCTATAATTTTTGATTGCTCCATGCTATATTATCTACTGTTTTGGACTATATTGGGCTTTATTTTCCACTTTTATATTATTTTTGGGACTAACCTATTAACCAGAGGCCCAGCCCAGAATTGCTGTTTTTTGCCTATTTCTGTGTTTCGGAGAAATAGAATATCAAACGGAGTCCAAACGGAATAAAATCTTCGGGAATGTCATTTTCTCACCGAACGTGATCCAGGAGACTTGGACCCTACTCCAGGGGGTCAAAGAGGAGGTCACGAGGGTGGGGGTGCGCCCCCCTAGGGCGCGCCCCCTGCCTCGTGGGCCCCTCGGTGCTCCACCGACATACTCCTTCCTCCTATATATATACAGACGTACCCCCAAAAGATCAAAACAGGATCCAAAAACCTAATTCCACCGCCGCAACTTTCTGTATCCATGAGATCCCATCTTGGGGCCTGTTCCGGAGCTCCGCCAGAAGAGGGCCGTCATCACGGAGGGCTTCTACATCATCATAGCCCCTCCGATGAAGTGTGAGTACTTTACCTCAGACCTTCGGGTCCATAGTTAGTAGCTAGATGGCTTCTTCTCTCTCTTTGAATCTCAATACAAAGTTCTCCCCCTCTCTTGTGGACATCTATTCGATGTAATCTTCTTTTTGCGGTGTGTTTGTTGAGACCGATGAATTGTGGGTTTATGATCAAGTCTATCTATGAATAATATTTGAATCTTCTCTGAATTATTTTATGTATGATTGGTTATCTTTGCAAGTCTCTTCGAGTTATCCATTTGGTTTGGCCAACTAGATTGGTAGTTCTTGCCATGGGAGAAGTGCTTAGCTTTGGGTTCGATCTTGCGGTGTCCTTACCCAGTGACAGAAGGGGCAGCAAGGCACGTATTGCATCGTTGCCATCAAGGATAACAAGATGGGGTTTATTTCATATTGCATGAATTTATCTCTCTACATCATGTCATCTTGCTTAAGGTGTTACTCTGTTTTTAACTTAATACTCTAGATGCATGCTGGATAGCGGTCGATGAGTGGAGTAATAGTAGTAGATGCCGAATCGTTTCGATCTACTTGTCACGGACGTGATGCCTATATACATGATCATGCCTAGATATTCTCATAACTATGCTCAATTCTGTCAATTGCTCAACAGTAATTTGTTCACCCACCGTAGAATACTTATGCTCTTGAGAGAAGCCACTAGTGAAACCTATGGCCCCCGGGTCTATCCTCATCATATCAATCTCCATTACTTTAATCTTGCTTTGCTTTTTACTTTGCTTTTACTTTTTACTTTGCATCTTTATACCAAAAATACCAAAAATATTATATCTATCAGATCTCACTCTCGTATGTGACCATGAAGGGATTGACAACCCCTAATCGCGTTGGTTGCGAGTAGCTATCCTTTTGTGCAGGTACGAGGGACTTGAGTGTGGCCTCCTACTGGATTGATACCTTGGTTCTCAAAAACTAAAGGAAATACTTACGCTACTCTGCTGCATCATCCGTTCCTCTTCGGGGAAAACCAACGCAAGCTCAAGACGTAGCAAAAACAAGCAACACATTATACAGAAGCCTTGTTTTATAATACAAAGTACGAGCATTACAGGTACATTCATTTAAAAATAGTGTCCTTCGAACACTGGCCCTCTACAATGCGGGAACCCTCCAAGACTTCATCAAAATACCGCTTCGGCGTGCGGTGCTCTTTGCCCACGGGCGGTCCCTCAGTTGCCATCTTGACGGCGTTCATCTTCGCCCACTGCACCTTGACACGGGTGAAGGCCATACGGGCACCTTCGATACAGGACGACCGCTTTATGGCATCAAGCCGGGGGCAGGCGCTGACGAGCCGCTTCACAAGCCCGAAGTAACTGTCGGGTATGGGTTCGGCTGGCCTAAGTCAGACTATAAAATCCTTCATGGCTAGTTCGGCCACCCTATGCAGCTCGGTCAGCTGCTTCAGCTGATCACTGAAGGGCACCAGATGCTCTGGTGCAAGGTACTGCAACCAGAACAACTTCTCCGTTGAACTCCCCTCTTCGGCTTGGAAGAACTCCGCAGCATCGGCAATGCTCCGAGTAGATCCACAAACGCTCCTGGAGAACTCCGAACACGGGTCAGTAATATGTAACTCCTCCTAACAAATTTGCTTTGCATGTTAAAGGCCTTACCCGCCGCGATCTGCTTTTCTTCTTGGATCTCCCGGCAGGCGCCTTGGGCTTCAACCCGGGATGCCTTCATGCTTTGGAGGGCCTCACCAAGTTTGGAATCTCGATCCGAAAGCTTGCGCTCTACAGAATCACATTTTCTTATGGCATCCTTGAGCTCTTGCTGGACTTCCTCCACTCGTGACTCATGCTTTCGGCGGGCGGCTCATTCCTCCTCCAACTCCTTTTTGGCCTCGGCCAACGTGTTCTTGAGGGTCTCGACCTCGGACGTGTCAGCTGTGAGCATGATTATAAAACTCAGCAATATAGCACAACAACAAGTAAATATCATGTCAGATGCGAATAGTTATCGCATACCTTGCTTCTCCTCCAACCGTTTGTTGGTGCAGATAAGCTCTTCATCGGCCCGCTTCAGCGGCCGCTTTAGTTCGGACACTTCATCGGCATGGGCGGTAGCCGGTAACTTCGAAGCCTGTTTGTTCAAATAGACGTGTATGATAATCTCCTACAACATATTCGATCCTCTGTTCGGCCTTTCTTAAACAAACGCCGAACAGAGTCTCAAGGGCTACTGACTATACACATGCATTCTTTTTATAGTTAAAAAATAGTACACCACGTACCTCAAAGCCTGTTAGAAGGCTAGTGTAGGCCTCGTTCAATCCGCTCTTAGCGGACCAAACCTTTTCAACCACCGCACCCATAAGGGTACAATGTTCCTCAATGATGGAGGCGCTCTGAAGCGCTTCCATCAAAGTGTCCGGCGCCTCTGGATTGACAGAGGTCGCCGGTGGATTTGACGCACCTCCTTCTTTCGAAGGAGGCTGCTCGCCTAATTCCGGAGTGGTATCGGCCTTAATGATATTCGGTTGGGGGCCGAATTGGGCATGGCTGATACGTCTCCGTCGTATCTACTTTTCCAAACACTTTTGCCCTTGTTTTGGACTCTAACTTGCATGATTTGAATGGAACTAACCCGGACTGACGCTGTTTTCAGCAGAATTGCCATGGTGTTATTTTTGTGCAGAAATAAAAGTTCTCGGAATGACCTGAAAATCAACGGAGAATTATTTTGGAATATATAAAAAATACTGGAAGGAAGATCCACGTTAGGGGGCCTCCACCTGTCCACGAGGGTGGGGGCGCGCCCTACCCCCTGGGCGCGCCCCCCTACCTCGTGGGCCCCCTGGCGCTCCACCGACCTCAACCCTGACTCCATATATTCACTTTCGGGGAGAAAAAACCAGGGAGAAGGATTCATCGCGTTTTACGATACGGAGCCGCCGCCAAGCCCTAAACTCTCTCGGGAGGGCTGATCTGGAGTCCGTTCGGGGCTCCGGAGAGGGGAATCCGTCGCCATCATCATCATCATCAACCATCCTCCATCACCAATTTCATGATGCTCACCGCCGTGCGTGAGTAATTCCATCATAGGCTTGCTGGACAGTGATGGGTTGGATGGGATTTATCATGTAATCGAGTTACTTTTGTTAGGGTTTGATCCCTAGTATCCACTATGTTCTGAGATTGATGTTGCTAGGACTTTGCTATGCTTAATGCTTGTCACTAGGGCCCGAGTGCCATGATTTCAGATCTAAACCTATTATGTTTTCATCAATATATGAGAGTTCTTGATCCTATCTTGCAAGTCTATAGTCACCTACTATGTGTTATGATCCGGCAACCCCGAAGTGACAATAATCGGGACCACTCCCGGTGATGTCCGTAGTTTGAGGAGTTCATGTATTCACTATGTGTTAATGCTTTGGTCCGGTACTCTATTAAAAGGAGGCCTTAATATCCCTTAGTTTCCAATAGGACCCCGCTACCACGGGAGGGTAGGACAAAAGATGTCATGCAAGTTCTTTTCCATAAGCACGTATGACTATATTCGGAATACATGCCTACATTACATTGATGAATTGGAGCTAGTTCTGTGTCACCCTATATTATGACTGTTACATGATGAACCGCATCCGGCATAATTCTCCATCACCGGTCCAATGCCTACAAGCTTTCCATATATTGTTCTCCGCTTATTTACTTTTCCGTTGCTATTGTTACAATCACTACAAAACACCAAAAATATTACTTTTGCTATCGTTACCACTACTATCATATTACTTTGCTACTAAATACCTTGCTGCAGATATTAAGTTTCCAGGTGTGGTTGAATTGACAACTCAGCTTGTTGGGAATATAACTTTCAGGTATGACCCGCCCAGGAGGGGCCGGGTCAACCCTAATGGCGGGTTGTTAAGAGAAGCCCAGTAATATTCAAGGTGATAGTTTATTAAGAATTGTAGAAGGCCTAAGCCCAGAGGCGGCTTAATGCCCAATATTGTAAACCACCATATGTAAAGAAAGACTTGTAAAGAAAGGCATATAAAAGAAGTCACCGAGCCGGACACGTTTTATGAGCCGGCCGGGACTCTGTAGGCCACCAGTCGTCAACCCATGTATGTAAAGGGGATGACCCGGCGGCGGCATAGGACAAGAAACAAGAGATCGATAGCCAAGCTAGCGAATTCGCTCCTTGGTCATTGAAACCTAGCAATACAACATCAACTGGACTAGGCCTTACCTTCACCGTAAGGGGCCGAACCAGTATAAACCTCTCATGTCCTTTGTCCCGATTAACCCCTTTAAGCTTCCTAGTTGCGATGGCCCTAGGACTAAGTCCTTTCACTAGGACATCTGCCGTGACAATTCCACGACAGTTGGCGCCCACCGTGGGGCCAATGCACGGTGGATTTGAGTTCTTGAAGGGCAACTTTGAAGGGCTCAAGGGATACGCTGTGGGCCGGATGACCAAGAGTCGTCGCGGCAAGATCTACATTGACGATGAAGGCTGGGGCCCCGACGCCGGCTCGATTGAGTACGGGTACCGGGTCCCCTTCGGCGGAATCCATGTCTTCATAGGCTGGATCGGTGAGTCAGGCCCTGAGCCGGACGTCTGCACCAACCTCATCGAGACGGCTCAGCGCGCGAGACCCGCCCGGGCTCAACCCGCCGTGCGGCGGGCCTTCGTGGGTTGCATCCATGGAGGGGAATTTTCTGAAGGATTGATAGACGGTGGTGAGACGGCCATCTGTTCTGACGATGCATCGTCCACAGGCGAGACCGATTCTTTGTATCAGCTACAATATGGCGTGCTTGGGGGCTGTTCCGATGGCAGCAGTATTCCGGACCCTCTGAGCCGCCGAATCGAGCCGGAGTCTTCATGGCTGGCACTCAACCCGAGCAGAATTCTACGGCTGCGGCAACAATAACCACGGGGTCGGCAGCAGCCGGGTCAGGAGACCCCACACGCCCCCGGCTCAGGTACTAATGGATCTCATGGATAAGATGACAGCTCTGTTGACTGTTGTAGTTGAGCCAGCGGATAAGGCTCAGCATGACGCGGAGGTGGCACAACTAGGTGAAGAGGTGGCACAAGTCAAGGAAAATTTAGCAGCAGAAGATGTCAGGATGGCTGTGGAGTGGGCGGCTTTGGATGCCTGTGCTCGGCAGCTTCAAGCAGAGACTTTCCGGCTCTCGGTGGATCTGAACGCGTCAAACGAGGTCATGAGGAGAAGACACCAGAAAACTCAGTCACGTCTGCCTCTGACTTACGATCCTAGGAACCTTTTCCACACACCCGGGGCTGGTCCCAGCAACCCGCCGGAGGCAAACCGGATCACAACACCCGGGACGGGGGCACCGGTTCAGCCGAGGGCCATGGAACCACCCCATGTGAATACTGCTCCACCTCATTACACGCCAGTACCACCGGGTCACTTCTCTAACCCTTTGGAGAATTTAATTGCTGCGTCGGCTCGTCTAGCGGCTCTCCCAATGGAAAGCGACTCTCCAACGGCGATCGAAACACGAAGGGTCAGAGAACTTCTTCAGACAGCCCTAGCACAGCAGGATGTGTACTCTTATAGTCGAGACAGAATCCATTCAACCCCTCGCCCAAGCCGGAGCCCGAGCTATAGCAGGCATATGGACTCAGCGGCTATGTCAAGCAATGCCCAACGCTGTAACCAACCGCGCATGCATGACCCAGCGCAGGATGGAGCCTTTAACTTGGTGGATCAGGAGAGGATCCATCAGGAGGCTGAGCGGGCGGTTCAACTGGCAGCTGAGCAGGCGGCTCATCAGGCTTTTCCGGTTTATCCAGCAACCTCTATTGAGGCAGGAGTGGCCACAAGGACAGGAGGTGTCCCTTGCCTGGTGCCGGCTCTACATAACGAGCGCTTGCCAAAAGATTTTAAGGGTCCTCATAAAGTGCCTAATTACACGGCCGACTTACAGCCTGGGGCATGGATTGAAAGTTATGAGATGGCTATGGAGCTATTGGAGGTCAGCGATGCAGCAATGGCTAAATATTTCACTATGATGTTGGATGGAACAGCTCACACTTGGTTGAAAGGGTTGCCACCCAACTCCATCGGCTCATGGGCGGAGTTAAAAGCCCGGTTCATTCGAACTTCAAGGACACATGTAAGCAACCTATGTCAATCGTGGACTTGACTAACTGTAAGCAAGAGTGTCGGTGTCAAAAACGGCGGATCTCGGGTAGGGGGTACCGAACTGTGCGTCTAGGTCGGATGGTAATAGGAGGCAAGGGACACGAAGTTTTACCCAGGTCCGGGCCCTCTCGATGGAGGTAAAACCCTACGTCCTGCTTGATTAATATTGATGATATGGGTAGTACAAGAGTAGATCTACCACGAGATCAGATAGGCTGAACCCTAGAAGCTAGCCTATGGTATGATTGTTGATGTGTATGTTGTCCTACGGACTAAAACCCTCCGGTTTATATAGACACCGAATAGGGTTAGGGTTACATAGAGTTGGTTACAATGGTAGGAGATCTGAACATCCGTATCGCCAAGCTTGCCTTCCATGCCAAGGAAAGTCCCTTCCGGACACGGGACGGAGTCTTCAATCTTGTATCTTCATAGTCCAGGAGTCCGGCTGATGGTATAGTTCGGCTATCCGAACACCCCCTAATCCAGGACTCCCTCAGTAGCCCCCGAACCAGGCTTCAATGACGATGAGTCCGGCGCGCAGATTGTCTTCGGCATTGCAAGGCGGGTTCTCCTCCAAATTCCATGTACCTATTGAATAAAGTCCGGTTTCTTGTAGATGTTGCGCTCCTTGGCTTCTGCGCCCAATAATGGCCGCTCCCCACGTGTCAAACGAATATGAAAGGTCTGAGTGTTTTTACATTCACACCCCTAGCCGCGTAAACAAGTTGACCTATTTAAAGAGACGAGGATTTAGATCCAAACCACACCTTCCCCCTTCGCGAGTGTTCATCAGAGCACATTCGACAAAGATCCATTCCACCATGGCCAGCCGTCGCGACTCCTCCTCCCGCCCTTCCAGCCCTAAGCCTGGACATTGGGAAAGATGCTCCATCCCGCATAGCGAGTTAGTGACGCTCCAGACCAAGGGATTTCTCCCCCCGGCCTATATGATCCCGGTTCGAGCCGGTCTTGCCGTCTATAACGGCGGAGGGCAAGCGGAGAGCGCCCCTAATCCCTCCAAAGGAGAGCTGGTGTGCCTCGTCCCTTATTTAATAAGGGGGCTCGGATTTCCCATCCATCCATTTCTCCGGGGGCTGCTGGAGTTCTATGGCCTCCAGCTACATCATCTCACGCCTGCCTCAGTATTGCATATCGCGGGCTTTGTAGCCCTCTGCGAGCTGTTCTTGGGTGTTGAAGCTCATTTCGGACTATGGAGGGAGCTATTTTGCCTCGTGCCCCGTTCCAAGAAGGGGTCTATGTATCAAGTGGGCGGAGCCGAAGTATGGCGCATCGCCGGGACCGGCTATCTGTCCGGAACCCCAAAGAAGGCGTCCGAAGACTGGCCCTCGGAATGGTTTTACATAGAAGACGTCCCGCTGCCGGATCCTGTCTGGATCGGCCTCCCTGAATTCAACAATGCTCCCTTAAAGAAGCGCCTAAGCTGGCGCCCACGGAGCCCTCAGAGGGAAAGTGACAGGGGCGTTGTTTACCTGATGGGCCGGATAATATTGTTAGCTCATTCCGGACTAACCATGATTGGGGTCATGGCCGCATGCATCATGCGAGGGGTGCAGCCGCTACAGTATAGAAGCCACCCCATGTGGGATTTCAACGGGGAGGACGACACCACCCGCTACGGCCGTAAGGGGCCAGATTCGGCTGCGGCTCTAATAAAGACCTGGTCCGCTTTGTACAAGGGAGAAGAGAAGGATTTTCTCCGCGTAGACCCAAAGGGTGGATTTTGCATGTACAATCCTCCAAGCTGGGTGAGTGATCACATCTTGCCCATCCGTTTTATATCCCCATTGTTAAATATTTAATCTTAGTGATTTCGACGCAGGAACTACGCCAGGTTGTTAAAGAAATAAACAGCCCTCCTCCACAACCCGAGGACCCAGGACGGTCCCTCGACCCGGACTCGCAAGAGGATCCGGAACTTTCAGTGGATCTGATTGATGGAGTGTTCCATCAATTGAGCAAGGACAACGCCCTGGTGGCCATTACGGCCGATTATCTAGGGCTAATCCCGGCCTCCCAAAAACGGGAGTCCGAACCTGCGGCGACAAGCCAACGAGGGGCCACAGGGCCCCGTGGACAGAAAAGAGGCGCAGTCCGGACCGGGGTGTCAGCGCAAAGGTATGACGCACCCCCTTATCCCAGGTGTCGTACCTTCAGGGCATATTAACACTTGTGCCCTCTTCAGGACACAGAGACCTCGCCGAACTATATTCGGAGAGACCGCCAATCGCGCCTCCACCAGCCAGGCTCCAAAGCCTGGCCCAGAAGCGGGGCCGAACACAAGGCACGCACCGGACGCTCCTCCGACGGAGGATGTGGACATTGGGAAAGATGCTCCATCCCGCATAGCGAGTTAGTGATGCACCATCACGGCACGCCCAAAACACGGCTTAAACCGCACCAGGGGCTACCGATTTTTTTACTTTTCTCTTACTTCCAGGACTCTACTCTTCGGAAGGCCTATTCGGCAGTTCAATTGCCGCACAAACGATGCAAGGACCAGGGAAGCAAACAAGCCATGCCGCATTATGGAAATCCCAGGTGGTCTCTATCACGAGCAGTATACCTGTTTCGCATACTATTCCGTAGCTTGCCCCTAGAGCAGACATGTTAAATAGTCCAAGTTTTCGTTTATCACATTACTTGTATCGTTCTGCTTTGATCGCAGCTATTTTTAATAAACAATGCATAGCTTTTGTCTATTTTTTGCGTTATCTTTTTATAAATAAATGTTCCTTAACGACATGTTGCACCCGTACAACTTGGTACGGCCAAAATACGCCAGGGGCTCTTAGCACCCCTCAATATGGTGTGAGAAGTCCGAACACTTTCACAAGTGCGGCACCCCGAACTTATAGCACCATATGCATCGACTTCGAATCATGTCTTGGGTCAATAGTTGGGTTTGCCCGGCTCCTATGTTTTGGTGCCTTACGTTCCGCTATATCGGCTAAGGTAGCACTAGGAGAACCACTGCGATTGTGCCCCGGTTGAGCTGGGTCGAGCACCTCAGTGGAGAAAGCTAAAACTGACTGTCATGATGAAGCGAGAGCTGGTCGCTGTTCGAGAGGTCTTTCGAGTCCCTAAAGACTTATGCCGCTTAGGGCGAGGAGCCGGCTCTGTCCGGCCAAGGCGTGGATAGCGCCCCGAACTCGGTCTTCCGAATACTAGGGGCTTCGCCGAAATTTAAAATTATAGAATTCTATGGCTAAGTGAGAGTGTTCACGCATTATAGTCGGATTGCCTCGTTCGTTGGGCTGAGCGCCTTCCTCGAAGGACCCAAATATGGGAAAAAGAGCGCCCAGGTTTTTCCCCGAACACCCGAGCACTAGCGGCAAGGGGGCAGAAGCCGACGACTCGCCATCTCTCAGTATTGATAAACAGCCGCACAGAAGGTAATATTTTAAATTCAAACAGCATTGCTTAGCGCATATGAACAAGTTTTCAGCGCACAGGATAACACGAGCGGGTTTTACTCAAAAAATACATCCTTGGTACATTCATCCGCAACAAGGCGGGCACCCTTCAGAACATCCTTATAATAATTCTCGGGCTTGCGATGCTCTTTCCCCGGCGGTGGCCCATCCTTCACAAGCTTCTCTGCATCCAGCTTGCCCCAGTGCACCTTAGCACGGGCAAGGGCCCTACGGGCACCTTCAATGCAGACGGAGCGCTTGATGTCTTCAAGCCTCGGACAGGCCTCCACCAGCCGCCGCACCATCCCGAAATAGCTCCCAGGCAGAGCCTCTCCAGGCCACAGCTGAACTAGGAGGCCCTTCATGGCCTGTTCGGCCGCCTTGTGGAGCTCGACCAGTTGCTTCAGCTGGTCGCTCAAGTGCACGGGGTGTCTGGCCTCAGTGTACTGAGACTAGAACACCTTCTCCGCCGAGCTGTCCTCTTCGGCTCGATAGAATACGGCGGCATCGGATACACTCCGGGGAAGATCTGCGAACGCTCCTGGAGAGCTCCGGATTCGGGTAAGTAACAGGTAACTCACGTTTATGTGTTTGCTTTGCATAGAGAATGCCTTACCCGCCACAATCGTCTTCACCTCATCCAACTCCTGGAGGGTCTTCTGGGATTCGGCCTTGGCAGATTTGGCATTTTCAATAGCCAACGCAAGCTCGGACGCTTGCGTCTTCGAGTCACGCTCCAAACTCTCATGTTTTTCCATGAGAGCCTGAAGCTCTTGCCGCACCTTGCCAACCTCGGCCTCATACTTCTCCCGCTCGGTGTGCTCTAAGCCCGAATTCTTCTCGGCCTCCTCCAGCGCTTGCTTAAGATTCGCCACCTCAGACGTGGCCCCTACAATAGCCACGATAATCCTGTCATTTTTCGCAATTGCACCTTATATATATATATTAACAAGGTATTTCTTACCTTCATTGTCCTCGAGCTGCTTCTTGGCACGCTCGAGCTCTTGCTCGGACCTTTCGAGGTCCTGCTTCACCGTGTCCACTTTCGCAGTCAGAGCGGCGGACGCAAGCAGGGTAGCCTGCACATGCATATTGACTCATTTTTGTTAGACTCCTACGAATTCTATTTGATCCTCTATCTGGCTTTTCTTCCCGAACGCCAAACAGAGCATCAGGGGCTACTGTCTATGAGGTACTATTATTTACACTTTCTTTACTTACCTCGAAGCCTGTCAAAAGGCTAGTACAAGCTTCATTCAGTCCGTTTTTTGCGGACTGAACCTTCTGGGCCACCGCACTCATAATAGCGCGGTGTTCCTCGTCGATGGAGGCGCCTTGGAGCACCTCCAACATATTGTCCGGCGCCTCCGGTTGGACGGAGGCCGCCGGCACGATGGACTTGCTCCTCTTGAAAGGAGGTCCCCCGCCGGACTCTGGAACCTTTGAAGGTTCCGAAGCGGTGTCCGGCCTAGAGCCGGACTTGGAGCCCTGGGGGGTTTCATCCCCTTTACTCCTGGAGTCCGGGAGGTCGCCTTGCGGCGCCTCCAGGACCACCTCCTCCCGGATTGGGACCTGTTGGGACAACACTTCGGTGTCGTCCGTAGGGCGGGGGGAGGAAGCCGTCGGAAGTGTGTTCACGTCCGACGAGTCCAGTGAGCCGCTCGACGATGCGTCGAGCCGGTCTTTGGGTGGGCTGCATAAACACATTCGACATAAGGGAAAGCTGTGCAATAAACGAATACTATGAATTACTTTGGTATCCGGATACTTATGATTTCGCTAGGGGCTTGGCCCTGGGCGCCCACTCCTCTCTGTCATCGTCGGCGTCGGTGGAGTAGTCCGGAGAAAGGGTTTTCCCCTTCTTGGACCCTTCGGCCTCCCCAGTTGGGGCGGCCTTCCTTTTCTTCCCTTCCCCCGCTGGAGGGGGAGGGGTCTCTTCTTCCTCCTCCTCGTCTTCATGGGAGGAATGCGCCTCGGATTCGTCGGATGGTGAATCCGACACCTCCGGGCGTCGGGCACTCTTTCGAATCCCCGTGGCCTTCTTCTTGGCCCTCTTCTCCGGCACCACATAGGGTGCCGGAACCAGCAGCTTCGCCAGGTGAGCGTCCGCTGGGCCTTCGGGCAAAGGAGCCGGACAGTTGATCTGTCCGGACGTCACCTGCCAATCCTGTCAGAGGAAAGGGAGCTTAGATCCCGCATAGAATCAAACTATGGAAAACTGATACCCTGTAAAAGGAAAAAACAGCTTACCGCGAGCGCATGACGCTGCGCACTGAATCCGCGATCCTCGGTAGCGGATGCAGGAGCCTCGGCGCCCTTGAAAAGCATCCTCTAGGCATCTTCGTACGTCGTGTCGAAGAGCCTGTTTAGAGTTTGATGCTGCGCCGGGTCGAACTCCCACAGATTGAAGGCCCGTCGTTGACACGGGAGGATCAGGCGGATGAGCATAACCTGGACTACGTTGACAAGTTTGAGCTTCTTGTTCACCAGGGTTTGGACGCATGTTTGGAGTCCGGTCAGCTCTCCTTTTTTACCCCATGACAGGCCGGTCTCCTTCCAGGAGGTGAGCCGCGTAGGGGGTCCGGACCGAAACTCGGGGGCTGCGACCCATTCGGGGTCGCATGGCTCGGTGATGTAAAACCACCCCGATTGCCACCCCTTCAGGGTCTCCACCACATGACGTTGGCCATCTTGCCAACCATGGCACCTCCGCACTCCGCCTAGCTGCCGCGCACCACCTTCGGCTTGACGTTTAAAGTCTTAAGCCATAGGCCGAAATGGGGGCGGATGCGGAGGAACGCCTCGCACACGACGATGAACGCCGAGATGTTGAGGACGAAGTTCGGGGCCAGCTCGTGGAAATCCAGGCCGTAGTAGAACATGAGCCCCCGGACAAATGGATGCAGAGGGAAGCCCAGTCCGCGGAGGAAATGGGGGAGGAATACCACCCTCTCATGGGGCCTAGGAGTGGGGATGAGCTGCCCCTTTTCGGGAAGCCGGTGCGCGATATTGCTAGCCAAATATCCGGCCTTCCTCAGCTTTTTGATGTGTCCCTCCGTGACAGAGAATCCCGAAAGGTGGATCCTTATCCCCTTATATGGGTGGACGCAACTACGTGTCCCCACCAGCCTGATAAAAGTCGCTTATCTCCAAAGCGCCATAATCAATGGCGCGGTCGGGTTACCCACGCCCGTATTGATGAGAATCCCGGAATAAGGGGACACGATCTCTGCTTTAACAAGATGTGCCAAGGAAACTGCCTCGCATGACGCGCTGAGGTGGGATAATAAAACGATTCGAATAAAGGCTTGGCCGTGGTGCGTCACACTACGGAATACGTCAGCAGATTAGATTTGTGTAAATATTATTCTCTCTATGGCAATATGTGGAAACTTATTTTGCAGAGCCGGACACTATCTTTGTGTTCAAAATATTCTATGGAGTACTTGGAGGAGGAACCCGCCTTGCAATGCCAAAGACAATTTGCGCGCTAGACTCATCATCATTGAAGCCTGGTTCAGGGGCTACTGAGGGAGTCCTGGATTAGGGGGTGTTCGGATAGCCGAACTATACCTTCAGCCGGACTCCTGGACTATGAAGATACAAGATTGAAGACTCCGTCCCGTGTCCGGAAGGGACTTCCCTTGGCGTGGAAGGCAAGCTTGGCGATACGGATGTTCAGATCTCCTACCATTGTAACCGACTCTATGTAACCCTAACCCTATCCGGTGTCTATATCAACCGGAGGGTTTTAGTCCATAGGACAACATACACGTCAACAATCATACCATAGGCTAGCTTCTAGGGTTCAGCCTCTCTGATCTCGTGGTAGATCTACTCTTGTACTACCCATATCATCAATATTAATCAAGCATGACGTAGGGTTTTACCTCCATCGAGAGGGCCCGAACCTGGGTAAAACTTCGTGTCCCTTGCCTCCTATTACCATCCGGCCTAGACGCACAGTTCGGGACCCCCTACCCGAGATCCGCCGGTTTTGACACCGACAAAGAGGAAGGTGAGTCCATGACCCATTGGGTGCGCCGGGTCAAGGAGATAATACATTCATCTGATAAGATGGATGCCGGCTCTGCGGTCTTAATGTTGGAGAAAAATTGCCGTTTTGAACCTCTGAAGCAGAAGCTGGGGCGACTCAAGCGTGATTGTCAAGACATGGGCCAGTTGATGGCGGCTCTGGTCAAATATGTTGATTCAGATAGTACCAAGGATCCCACGTTTGATGAAGAGAAGGCAGGAAAGGGAAAAAAGAACGACAATGGCAAGGGTCACCAGCATAACCCGGTGAATCAAGGAGGTAATAAATGTAAGGCTGGCGAGTTTGTGGCTAATGCCAGTACACAGGGCAACAACCAATGGCGCAAGGGGAGGCCACCTCCTCGGTCAGGCGGGTCAGGCCCCACCCTTGAGCAACTACTGAATGAACCCTGTCTGAGGCACGACACCCGGGAGAAGCTAGCTACCCATCTGTGGAAGGACTGTACGATCATGAAGGCATTTAAAATTCCAACATGTTCGATGGTAACCACGGACCTAGCGGCGGTCCAGGCAGTGGCAGCTTTCATGGCCCGGGCGCCGGCTCAGGCGGAGGCGGTTTTCACGGCCAGGGCCATCCGGGTAGTCAAGGCGGCTATAATCAACAATCCGCCCAGGGCAATCAGCAACAACAGCAACAGTACGAGTATCAGAGTAACCCAAAATAGCTAAAAGTGGGCAGTACCATGTGTTTACCACCAGTTTGTGCAAGAGGGATCAGAAGCTTCATAAGAGGGCTGTAAATGCTGTTGAGCCGGCGGTTCCGCGTTATTTGAGATGGCCTGAACAGCCTATTGTGTGGAGTAGGGAGGATCACCCACCCCGGGTTGATAATCCGGGTCATCTGGCTTTGGTGGTGGTGCCTCAGGTTGGTGGATATAAGTTTACTAAGGTGCTCATGGATGGAGGCAGTAGCATCAACATCCTCTATTATGAGATGTTTCATCACATGGAGTTGACTGACAAGAGTCTTAAACAATCCAACACTGTTTTTCATGGTGTTGTACCTGGTAAGTCGGCATACCCACTTGGTAAGATTGAGCTGGAAGTAGCCTTTGGGGATGAATATGATTCTAGGGATGAAAGGTTAACTTTTGAAGTGGTTAAGATCAAAAGCCCATATCATGCCATGTTTGGACGGCCGGCTTATGCCAAGTTCATGGCTCGGCCGTGTTATGTATATCTGCAGCTCAAGATGCCGGGTTATAAAGGCACCATCACAGTACATGGAAGCCGGAAAATAGCCCTGGAATGTGAAGAAGGTGATGTTGCTTATGCTGAGTCTGCTTGTGCAACAGAGGAATTAATGTTTTATAAAGATAATGTTGACCCGAAAGACATGACGTCTTTGAAGAAGCCAACTACGGAGCATGAACCGGTGTTGAAATTCAAATCAGCCTATGACACCAAGATGGTTGATTTTGTGCCTGGCGACTCATCCAAACAGTTCATTATCAGTGCTAACTTGGATCCAAAATAGGAAAGCGCGCTCATCGAGTTCATCCGTGAGATCTGGGACATCTTTGCATGGAAGCCTTCTGACATGTCGGGTGTCCCGAGAGAACTTGCTGAGCACACTCTCAATATTGATCCGAAATTTAAGCCGGCCAGGCAGTTTCTTCGATGGTTTAACGAGGAAAGGCGCAAGGCGATTGGAGAAGAGGTGGCCCGGCTCTTGGTGGCCGGGTTCATTGTTGAAGTTTTTCACCCGGAGTAGTTGGCTAACCCGGTGCTTGTACTCAAAAAGAATGGCACATGGCGTATGTGTGTGGATTACACCGATTTAAACATGGCTTGTCCGGCGGACCTTTTTGCTCTCCCTCGTATTGATCAGATCATTGATGCTACGGTGGGTTGCGAGCATTTGAGTTTTTTGGATGCATATTCGTGTTATCATCAGATCAAGATGGCAGTTAAGGACCAGGAGAAGACAGCTTTCATCACTCCGTTTAGAGCCTTATGCTATGTGTCTATACCTTTTGGGCTTAAGAGTGCCCAGGTGACTTATCAACGATGTGTGCAGAATTGCCTTTACAATCAGATTGGGCCTAATGTTCATGCTTATGTGGATGATATAGTGGTGAAATCCAGAGAGAAAGAAGCCTTGGTAGCTGATCTGAAGGAGACCTTTGATAACCTCCGGGTCTACAAGATGATGCTTAACCCGGCCAAGTGTGTTTTTGGAGTCCCAGCTGGCAAACTCTTGGGTTTTTTGGTGTCTAATAGAGGTATTGAGGCTAACTCGGAGAAAATTAAGGCAATTACATCTCTGGCTAAACCGGCGTGCATCAATGACGTTCAGCGGTTGGCGGGTCACGTCACAGCCTTAAGCCGGTTCATAAGTCGGTTAGGGCAGAAGGCGCTGCCTTTGTATCAAATTATGAAGAAGGCGGATGAGTTTGTCTGGAGTGACGCTGCTAACTCTGCTTTTGAGGATCTAAAGAAACAGCTCACTGAGCCGCCAGTTCTTGCTGCTCCGATTGAGAAAGAGCCGTTGTTGTTGTATGTGGCTGCTAACTCACCTGCTGTCAGTGTGGCCATTGTTGTGGAGCGCAAAGAGGCTGGCAAGGAACATCCGGTCCAACGGCCGGTTTACTACGTCAGTGAGGTGCTCATTGAATCTAAACAAAGGTATCCACATTGGTAGAAGCTTGTTTATGGGATGTTTATGGCAAGCCGGAAGCTCAAGCATTACTTTCAGGGTCACCCAATCACTGTGGTTAGCTCTGCTCCTCTAGGAGACATTATTCAAAATAGAGAAGCCACAGGACGAGTCGCCAAGTGGGCTATTAAACTTGGGTCTCATGGTTTGAAGTATGTGCCACGTACTGCGATCAAATCTCAAGCGCTGGTCGATTTCATTAACGATTGGACAGAGTTACAAACACCTGAAGAAAAGCCAGACAACACATATTGGACGATTCATTTTGATGGGTCCAGGCAGTTGGAAGGCTCGGGGGCTGGAGTTGTTTTAACTTCTCGAGGTGACAAGTTCTGTTATGTGTTGTGATTGATGTTTCCTTGTACTAGCAACGCATCAGAATATGAGACCTTGCTCCATGGTATTCGAATGGCTAAAGAGATGAGTTTGAGCCGGGTACGGTGCCTTGGCGACTCAGATTTGGTGGCTCAGCATGTGTCAGGCAAGTGGGATTCCAAGGACCCTCTCATGGCGGCTTATCGTTGAGAGGTGGACGCTGTGGCTGGACACTTCAAGGGGTATCAGGTGGAACACATCGATCGCAGAAAGAACGAAGCGGCGAATGCCTTAAGCCGGTTGGCATCTCAGCGTAAGCCGGTGCCACCTAACACCTTTTTAGATGTTTTACATAACCCTTCTGTCAAGTTGCCTACAAAGGAAGACTTGGTCGTTCCTGACCCGGAGGCCCAGTTGGTGGCGGCTCTTCATGTCATACCAGATTGGACAGTGCCATATTTGGCTTACATGACCCGGGGCGAGTTGCCAGACGATGAGACCTTGGCAAGACAGATAACCCGGAGGTCTAAGTCAATGGCAATTTCCAATGGTGAATTATATCATCGTAGTGTCACTGGGGCATTTCAGCGATGTGTTTCTCCTGAAGAAGGTCAAGAGATTCTTCGTGAGATCCACGAGGGAGATTGTGGCCATCATGCCGACTCAAAATCTCTAGTGGCCAAGGCTTTTCGTCATGGCTTTTACTGGTTAACGGCTCATGCTGATGTAGATGATCTGGTGAGTAGGTGCGATGGATGTCAAAATTTTACACGACGAGCACACGTACCGGCTCAAGAACTGCGGATGATTCCAATCACTTGGCCATTTGCGGTTTGGGGGCTTGATATGGTTGGACCTTTCAAAAGATCCAAGGATAAAAAGACACATCTTTTGGTGGCAGTTGACAAATTCACGAAATTTGTCGAGGCAGAGCCAGTGAGCAAGTGTGATGCAGCCACGACAGTTCAGTTCATGAAAAAGGTGATCTTTCGCTTTGGTTTTCCACACAACATTATAACTGACAATGGCACTAATCTGTCCAAAGGTGCTATGGAGGAGTTTTGTCAACGTGAGCATATCCGGCTTGATGTTTCGTCAGTAGCTCACCCCCAATCCAATGGTCAAGCTGAGAGAGCAAATCAGGAAATCCTAAAAGGTCTCAAGCCCCGGCTTATGATTCCCTTATAACGGACGCCGGGTTGTTGGGTAGAGGAATTACCCTCGGTGCTGTGGAGTATCAATACCACTCCTAACAGGTCTACAGGTTATACACCTTTCTTCATGGTTTATGGAGCAGAAGCAGTTGTGCCTAGTGACATCCGTCATGACTCGCCTCGCGTGGCGGCTTATGTTGAAGCTAATAATGAACAAGCCCGACAGGATGCACTTGACTTGTTAGATGAGGAGAGAGATTTGGCGGCGGCTCGATCAGCAATTTATCAACAGGACCTGTGCCGTTATCACAGCCGCCGGGTTAAGTCCAAAACCTTTCAAGAAGGTGACCTGGTGCTCTAGCTCATGCAGGATCTATCTGATGCACACAAACTATCCCCGCCTTGGGAAGGACCCTTTGTGGTCAGCAAGAACTTAAACAATGGGTCATATTACCTCATTGACATTCAAGAGCACAAAGACTCACGTAAGTCGGAGGAGGAGACCCGCCGGCCGTGGAACATTGCTCAGCTTCGGCCATACCATACTCAAGCCACCGGCTCTCATCATGTACATACACTGACGTTGTATATATTATGATAAGTAATAAAGCAGGACCTCTGTCCTTTTCCCTTTCAATGATCATATATCTTTATTATTTTCATTATTTAAAATGATCAAAAGGGGGCTGATCGTATCCGAATCTAGCTTAGCCCTTTTGGTCCGGCTCATGATCGTATTCGAATCTAGCTGTAAACCTCATGGTCACTTGGGGGCTTCCTGTTCAAACATAGGTCCTATTCGAACCAAAGAGAACATAGCTGTCGTAACCCTCTTGATCGGCTCAAAGCCAAACTCACTAGGGGGCTTCTTGATCGTATCTGAATCATAGCTTAATCCCTTTTGGGTCCGACTTGGATCGTATTCGAATCAGGGTCGTTAAAAACCTCTCAAGGTCATTTGGGGGCTTCTTGTTCAAACATAGGCCGTATTCGAACCAAAGAGAACGCAACTGTCGGTACCCTCTTGATCGGCGCAACGCCAAAGCGACTGGGGGCTATATGATCATATCTGAATCTTAGCTTAACCCCTTTGGTCCGGTTTACTGATCGTATTCGAATCAGAAGCCTCCAGTTTTTATTTAAATGTTTTGATTTACATTGTCTGAAGCCTAGTGTTTTTGTCTTACTATTTTATATCATCTCAAATCTAACTGTCAGTATGGTTTCAAATTAAACCGGCTCGGTTATTTGACACTGAGTTGCCAAGGCATAACAGTCATCATACATATAGAAGTATTGACTTCTACAAAATATTGGGTTATCAACCTCATCATCCGGGTCATATAAACCGGTAGTCCAGATTCAAAGAACACAAGTATGACAGTGTCATTCATGAACATGTTTCTCTGTGTTTTTCGGCCTTGTTTATCTTACATCTGGTTCTGTCTTTTTCGCTACGATAATTTCATAAGTCATATACCGGGGGTTTTGACCCGTCTGGTGCTAAACCGCCAGGACAACTTTTTCATTTTTTATAGGAACAGAGTTAAAACATTGCAGATGTAATCACGGATGTGCTGCATATATATATTGACATCATTGGCAAAGAGTCATATGCAACATTTTATGCATGATGGCATAGGCAAAACATGCAGTTTTCAAACTAATCTATTACAAGGCTTTGAGGGCCCAAAAGATGGTTATGACTCTCCCCTCGCCAGTTCACCTCCCTCTACTTGTTGGAAGCTGGGATTGGACCAGTCAAAGCCGTTCAGAGCAATGAACTCTGCTTCATCGTCAATCAGGCCGACTGTCGACTTCCGGGGCAAAAGTGTGTTGGCGAACCGGCGGGATAAGATCTGTCACCTTATAAGAGGGAGTCGCCATCTTCTTATTCTCCATATCAAAACCCGACTGATATTTGTCGATGTTGGTCTCCTCTCCAAGAATGGTAGCTTGAGGATGAACTCCCCTCACACAGGCAATAAATTCATCTTGCTCAAATGGAGTCCCGTCTTCCTTCATGGTAGGGTACCCCTTAGCCACATCCACCGAGTCTAAATCCGGCACCCAGGCTTTGGAGCGGCTCAGGCAGTCAGGGCTCTGACTCTGGCACAGGATCGTTTGACCTCTTGAAACCTGGCGGGTAAGATCGACAACTTCTTCAAAACATCACTCAAACGGTTGGGTCCTTGGTTGGCAGGAGAGATAGCAGCAAGCGCCCATTGAGCCCCCGTATAAAGTTGTTCCACCAAGGTATAAACCGCCTTCAACTTTGTCACACTATCTTGGCTCAGGTTATTACTCCGCGGACCTGTAAGTATTTTAACAAAGGTTAAGCAAGCGGTTTACATTCTTGGTAAAAACAGAGTATAAGTGACTTATGCAAATAACTCACCGAAGATGGCGGAGACCATTTGAGACACACGGTTTTTTAAACCGGTGAGCTCTGTAGTAGCCTCCACAAGAGTCGCCTCAGCTGTCTCAGCGCGTTGTATCAGCAGCGTCTTTTCTTCGGCCCAGGATTTCTTTTTTGCAGCTAAGCTGGTCTTCAATTTCTCAGATTCATAGAGGCTCAATTGGAGCTTAGAGTCAGTGGTCTTTATCTCTATCTCCTGCTCCGCCAGTCGGGTCTTGGCATCCGTCAATTGAGAGCCCAATTCAGATAGGGTGTTCTACAAAACATTCACAGGTGTGTCAAGACTTGAACTAATAGTTATAAGGGTTCAAGTCTCAAGTACTTTGCACCACAATACCACTTGACACTTGGGGGCTAATGTCTGCCAAAGCAATTTTTTATGAATTTTATATGTTTCAAGTCCCAAGGGTTTTACAAAGTAACAACGCTTGGCACTTGGGGGCTAATGCATGATATTCAGAAAGTTTTTCAAGATTGAGCCGGATCACAATACTTATTGGGACTAGTAAAAGACAGTTATGTAATTAAGTACCAGTTCATTTATGATAAATTGAGCCAGCCCTTGGGGGCTACAGGTGAAGTTTACACTACTTTATTGGACTTTTGAAAAACCTAGAGACAAAGTATCAACTTGTATCATAAAGTATACAGATCATTCAAGTTCATCATCTGAAGACTTGGGGGCTAGCAGAGTATAAGTAAACCGGAGAACATACCTCATATTTTAGCTGCAATTGTTTGACCATCTCGATTTCCGAGTCACGGTTGGAGTGCACATGACTGAGATAGACGGACAGTACATCATTGACATTGAGGTGAGCGTAATGGGAGATATCAAACCGCACTTTCTACTTCTCTAAAGCCTCTTGCTTAGCAGTATGCCGGTCTAATACAGTGGGGTTCCCCGGTTCAACAAACCGGCTACCGGTAATCAAAACGTCAGTATCAGAAGTTGTTGGCGGGTTAGCTGAGCTAGATGGTTCAGTAATGGTCGGATTAAGGGTGGCTTCATTGGCTGACAACTCAGGAGGGTCCAATTGAGTATGAACAGCCGGGTCTTCTGGCGCTTCAGTTTGAGAGGGAGTTGGCATGGCCGGCTCAGGTGCAGGAACTTTCGGGTCTTCTGTCGGCTGTATCACCTTAGCCTTCTTCGATTTGGCTTGACCACTAAGACATATTTTATGAGACAATTAGTGTAGTGATGCAGTTTTTAAGATATAGAGGAAAGATGATTTTTCCTTACCCAGGAGCAGTTTTGAAAGCTGGAAATTGAGTCTGAGATGAGTCGCTAGAAGAGCGAGAAACCTCCTGCAAAGGTAAAATAAAGTTAAAGAATATAAGGAAATAGATTCATGGATAAAAACAAAGGACAAAGGTGAAAGAAACCTCATTCTGGCGTTTTCGAGGAGTTTTTTGTAAGTCGGAAGGTGGTTCATCATCATCATTAGTCCGGGCCTAAAGGCGGCTCTCATGTTGCTGCTTTTTCAAAAGAAAATGAGGGTCCAGATAAGCCAAAGGGTGCAAAAACCTTACTTTCCGGGTTACCAGTCGAAGTTTCTGTCTTGGCAAAGGGGCTGAGTCGGAGGAAATAGTTACCTCTTCTTCCACGGCCTGGCTGGCCCCCGTGTCGTCCTGGCAATAGTCAGTGTAAATAAGGTAGTTAAAAAACTGGCCAAGGGAGTCAAGGGCTACCTCCGACCCAAAAGCATCATCCAACTGGAACATGTCAGATGCAGTCTTCTTCTTCTTGGGCTTCCAGGTCGTTCTCCTGGCGGCTATGGCAGCGGCTCTAGCCTTCTTGGCAGCTTCATGATCATACTTGGCCTTCCAGAAGTCAAATTTGGCATGTAAACAAATAAACAGGTTAAAAGGTCATGCAAGTATTTAAACTACCGAGGAAAACACAAAAAGAGGAAGAGGTCAAGGGTTTTCACCTCTGGTGCCGGGTTAAGTTTGCAGAAGGGGTTTAACCCAACCTTACTGCAGTCCTCGTATTTGTCGTTCACAAGGATGTTGACATTGCAACAACGTCTTGTTCAGTCAATTGAACAGAGCTATAACACAGAGTGTCATTTGGGCCTCCGCCATACTCATACATTAATTTGGATTGGCACCTTAGAGGGATGACCCGCCATGCGACCCAGCAACGGATCAGGTCAACTCCAGTTAAGTCGTTCCCCAATAAAGCTTGAATCCTTCTAATAGATGGAATAAGCTTCTTGCGTTCAGCAGCGGTAAGCTTATCAGGGAGCACAAACTTGGAATCCAGACGCTCCGCATGATAACCCGGCAGTGGTTTTTCATTGGCTGGTGATGTATCTTGGCAGTAGAACCAGGTCTGATTCCAATCTTTGGGATGGCTCGGTAAGACTATTAAGGGAAAGATGGCGCCCTGTCGGCACTGAATTGAGATTCCACCAAGCTCCAAACTAAGGCCGTTGGTGCATTTGTTCTGGCGGTTCAGATAAAAGTATTCTCTCAAGAGTTCCATGGTCGGTTCTTCTTGAAGATATACCTCACAAAGAACTTGAAAATTGCAGATATTGGATACAGAGTTGGGTCCAATGTCTTGTGGGCGAAGCTTGAAAAAATGCAAAACATCTCGGAAGAACTTTGAGCCGGGTGGTGAGAAGCCCCGGTTCATGTGATCAGTGAAAATGATAACTTCACCGTCTTTGGGCTGAGGTCGTTCTTCGTCCGAGTCAGGAGCATGATAAGACATAATGTTTTTCTCTGGCAAAAATCCTATGGTGACAAATTCCTTCAAGGTATCCTCAGTAACTGTGGAAGGGACCCAGTTGCAGACTGTTGGCACTTTGGACGGCATGATGAAAGGACATACTAAAAAGAAAGTGATGTGTTGGTTCAATTCAATGATGAAATTAGAAGTTAAATGATGATGGTACAAATAAGTAATGGCGTCTTAAAATAAGGGCTAATGACATATAAAGGAAAAGTGAGCCGGCGTGATAAGCCGCCATGACTAAAGATATTCGAAGGATGCCAGAAACAGAATTGGCTAAGTGTTGACACAAACAAGTTTACCAAACTGTCACTATTATTTTGGATCAAATGGCCGTTCCAAAAAGAAAATATTCTAGACCTAAAAATCTAGTACAGATGAGTTCGTGAGTTATAATGAGGCCTCTGTACAGGAAAGGGATCTACTAGTATAAAAAATAGACGCAAAACAACTACCACACGAGTTATGTGTTCCTTTTTGGATTAGAAGAGGCCGCGGAGGAGGAACTACGAAGAAACTATGATGAACTATGAAGAACACACAAAAACCTAGAAACGCTAATGCGGATCTGAGGAGCGGGAAGGTGAACACTTACAGCCACGGATCTTCTGCGGAGGGTCGCCGCCGTTCTCTGGATCGATTCAGGTTGATGCAGCGGCCGAGGATGAGGAAGATGAGGTGCTCTGCGTCGGCGGCGGGGCTCGAGCGGCAGTAGGGTTGCGAGAGGAAGAAGATGAAGAAAGGGAAGAGTGAGGAGAGACCTGGTCTTGCCTATTTATAAGGGGATAAGCGAACAGGGAGGCGCGAAAATCAAGGAAGACCCGAATAATGATTATCCAGCTAGATGGACGCCTCGATTCTCGGAAGACATTTAAGGATAAAGATCTGTTGGACATGACGTCATGGCAGATTTTCAAATATTCTTAAGATGACGTCATGGCGGGTTACAAGAGCTTATACAGACAAAGGAAGATGGATTTCGTCTAAATGTTGAAGGTTGACAAGAACAAGGTTCAAATCAACCTGGGGCCTAATGTTGGGAATATAACTTTCAGGTATGACCCACCCAAGAGGGGCCGGGTCAACCCTAATGGCGGGTTGTTAAGAGAAGCCCAGTAATATTCAAGGTGATAGTTTATTAAGAATTGTAGAAGGCCTAAGCCCAGAGGCGGCTTAAGGCCCAATATTATAAACCGCCATATGTAAAGAAAGACTTGTAAAGAAAAGCATATAAAAGAAGTAACCGAGCCGGACACGTTTTATGAGCCGGCCGGGACTCTGTAGTCCGCCAGGCGTCAACCCATGTATGTAAGGAGACGACCCAATGATGGCTTAGGACAAGAAACGAGAGATCGATAGCCAAGCTAGCGGATTCGTCTCCTTGGTCATCGAAACCAAGCAATACAACATCAACTAGACTAGGCCTTACCTTCACCGTAAGGGGCCGAACCAGTATAAACCTCTCGTGTCCTTTGTCCCGATTAACCCCTTTAAGCTTCCTAGTTGCGATGGCCCTACGACTAAGTCCTTTTGCTAGGACATCTGTCGTGAAAATTCCACGACACAACGGGTCATATTACCTTATCGATGTTCGAGACCACAAGGACTCACGCACGTCGGAGGAGGAGACCCACCGGCCCTGGAATATTGCTCAGCTTAGACCATACTACACTTGAGCCACAGGCTCTCCTTATGTACATATTTATACAATGTATATATATTATGATTGATATAATAAACCGACATCCTTGCTAAAGCGGGGCTTCTGTCGTTTTCTTACATGAGTTTCTGGTTACTTTGGTAATCCGGCTATCAAGCCCATATTATAAGAGCACAGCTCTGGTTACCAAGGTAATCCGGCTATCAAGCCCATGTTATAAGAGCACAGCTCTGATTACCTTGGTAATCCGGCTATCAAGCCAATATTACAACTTTATATGAGCATGTAACACCCACGATGCGGCTATATCGCCCACGTGTTGGAGCACGACTTAGAGGAATAACCGCAATGTAGGCATGTCGCAAGAGGGGTAATCTTTACACATCCCATGTACTGAATAAGAAAGAGGTACAGAGTTGGCTTACAATCGCCACTTCACACAATACATGAATATAGTATTACATCATCCAGATACAATCAAGATCCGACTACGGAACCAAATATAGAAAGACAACCCCTAATGCAAAAGATCCCCGATCGCCCCAACTGGGCTCCACTACTGATCGTCTGGAAAGGAAACGTAGTATCGTCCTGAGTCCTCATCGAACTCTCACTTGAGTTCCTAGCATATACTGCAACGATAAAATTATGATGACAACACCTCAGAGCTCAACTCCCCGGGACACTTCCACTAAACCCCTGACAGGAGGCACCAAGTCAATGTTCTCATCATAAAACCATCGGAACGATTCCAAGATACCCGCGTGATCCTAAAATTTGAATTAGTGAAATTTGAGAAGAGAAGAGTCAAAACTCTATGTCAGGATGCCTTACCAGAGCGATGAGGAGACTGGGAAGTAAAAAGAATTCCTAAACTCTCCGATATATAATTCCTAAAGACTCAAAACATTTTTCTAGACACAACTCGGCCGCTAAAAACGATCAAGCAATGGGGCTCCTAAGGTCGGGGAAGGCTCTGAATACCAACTTGTAACACCCTTGATGCGACTATAGCTCCCACGTGTCGAGGCATGACTTAGAGACATAATCGCATTGAAGGCATATGTCGCAAGTTAGGCAATCTTCACAACATCCCATGTAATATGATAATAAAAGGGGAGATAACATAGTTGGCTTACACTCGCCACGTCAATCAAGTACATAAATAACATTACATCATCCAAACACTCATGGCCCGACTACGGCGCCAAAATAAAAGAGAACCCAACATGCAACACGGTCCCGTTCACCCCCAACTGGGCACCACTACTGATCATCAGGAAAGGAAACATAGTAACGTTGAGAGTCCTCGTCGAACTCCCACTTGAGCTCAAGTGCGTCTCCTGGAGCGGAATCATCAGGCCCTGCATCTGGTGTAGTAGTAATCTATGAGCCACAGGGACTCAGCAATCTCGCACCCTCGCGATCAAGACTATTTAAGCTTATAGGAATGGCAAGGTAAAATATGAGTGGAGCTGCAGGAAGCGACTAGCAAGTATGGTGGCTAACTTATTCGCAAAAGAGAGCGAGAAGAGGAGGCCAAGCGCGAGCGAGAAACTAGCGAGCAACCTGCGCAAACATTACTCCAACACCGTGTCCACTTCCCGGACTCCGCCGAGAAGAGGCCATCACGGTAACACACTCAGTTGATTCATTTTAATTAATTAAGGTTCAAGTCATCTACAACCGGACATTAACAAGTTCCCATCTGCCCATAACCGCGGGCACGGCTTTCGAAAGTTCAATCCCTGCAGGGGAGTCCCAACTTAGCCCATGACAAGCTCTCACGGTCAACGAAGGAATAGACCTCCTCCCAAGACGTTCCGATCAGACTCGGTATCTCGGTAACTCAAGACACTTTGACAGGTTAAAACAAGACCAGCAACACCGCCCGAATGTGCCGACAAATCCCGATAGGAGATGCACATATCTCTTTCTCAGGGCACACTCAGATTGTCTTAGGTACGGGTAGGCCAGCCCAGAGTTGCCCCTGGTGGCCACCGGTAGCTGACAGGTGGACCAACACTCAGAGGAGCACTGGCCCGGGGGGGTTAAAATAAGATGACCCTTGAGTCTGCAGAACCCAAGGGAAAGAAAAGGCTAGGTGGCAAATGGTAAAACCAAAGTTGGGCATTGCTGGAAAAGCTTTAATCAAGGCAAACTATCAAGGGGTTCCCATTATAACCCAACCGCGTAAGGAACACAAAATCCGGGAACATAACACCGATATGACGGAAACTAGGGCGGCAAGAGTGGAACAAAACACTAGGCGAGAGGCCGAGCCTTCCACCCTTTACCAAGTATATAGATGCATTAAGATAACATGGCAATATAATGATATCCCAACAAGTAAATAAATGTTCCAACAAGGAACAACCTCCAATCTTCACCTGCAACTAGCAACGCTATTAGAGGGGCTGAGCAAAGCGGTAACATAGCCAATCAACGGTTTGCTAGGACAATGGTGGGTTAGAGGTTTGACATGGCAATTTGGGAGGCTTGAAAGCAAGTGGTAGGCATCGTAGCATTGGCATAGCAAAAGAGTGAGCAAACTAGCATAGCAAAGATAGTAGTGATTTCGAGGGTATGATCATCTTGCCTGCACAGTTGTCAGAGTTGACTGGATCCTCGAAAGCAAACTCAACGGGCTCCTCGTTAGCGAACTCGTCTCCCGGCTCTACCCAAGCAAGACAAACAAGCAACAAGGATACAATCAATCACGTGCAAGAACAAGCAATATGATGAAATGATGATATGCTATGCGGGATGCGATGCGGGATGCCAAATGCAAGATATGACAGGAAATGCATGAACCTGGCCTCAACTTGGAAATCCAAGTGTGCCACTGGAAATATGAGATGAAATCGCTTGAAAACGATATAAAGAATGCCGGAATCGGAGTTACGGTTTGGAAATGGCAAGCGATTCAAATATGACACCGGTCTGCGATTTACAGCAAGTAGGCATCTAAATGCAATGAGATGAACATGCTACAACACCCAAACATGACAAAAAATACATGGCAGGGATGCACACAAGATGCTTAACAAAAGTCTAGCACTGAGCTACGGCCAATTCATCCATTAGGAGGTTCAAACAAGCATGGCAAAAACGCAAATGGTAAAACAGATCTCAGACTTGGTGAAATTAACACTTGTCTGGAATTTCAGATCATATAGCCCTCTTCGGAGCAACAAAACAATATGTTACAGGACCTGAACATGACAAAGAAATACATGGCATGGAGCTACTCAACAATCTTAACAAAAGTCCCTTAGTGACCTTGAGCCAAAAGGGATCACAAAATATACTAACAAGCACACGAACATAGCAAAAACATAATCAGTTTTCAGACTTAGTGAAAACTGGGACATGCTGAAACATAACTCACGAAGGCATGTCTACGAGCTCGATGCACTCACCATGGTGCAAGTCATGGCAAGACAAGCATACACCCATCAAGAAGGCACAAAATGCAAGCTAGATATGGCAAGAACAATGGCATAGCATGCACGGATCAACTACAATAACATCGGCAAAATCGCAAACAAGTTGACGATCTGCCCAGATTCGCAACGAAGAAAAAGTAGAGCTCGTTTGACTCAAGCTAGGGTGCTCCATATATGCAAACAAAGACATGGATGGATATAGCACTACAAGATTAACAAAACTCCCTTACTGATCATCCTCAAAAGGGGCACGGATCACTAGGAAACAACAAGAACATATGCCATCATGAGATAAACAGCTCCAGGACTTAGTGAAATTACTATGTCCCTGAAAACAGACTTAGCAAGTGCACCACTTTGCAAGCTTGCACAAGTCACCACACACATCCTAAAAATACATGGGTTGCACCTCTGGATAGATGACAAAACCCTTAACAAAACACATGTAGAACTCACGGGCATAGCATGCACACAATAATCATGGCAAAAATGACAAAAGTGCTAAACGGAGTAGCAGATCTGACAATTAACTCAAGTAGCCCTCTTCTAACAGCATTTCGGGCATCAAAATGAACTCTAATGAAAATGATGCAATGGAATGAAATGATGTACTCTCTGAGATGAACATTTTGATATGCTATATGCATGAATCAGAGCTACGGATGCAAAGTTACGAGGCTATGAAGAAGGGCACATGGATTAGGGTTAGGAGGAAAAGTCAACCGAAAATATCTTCAGATCCAGATCTGCATGGATTACGAGGATCGCCGGGGTTGCACTGTAGACGGCCGGAGTTCGTCGAGGGCGTCGCCGGAGTGGAGAGGAGGCCGGAGCCGGGCCGGATCCGGCGGAGGAGAAGGCAGCGCGGGGCGGCGGCTGCTCGCCGGAGCGGGGCTGCGCGGCAGGAGAGCAAGGCGGCGGGGGCGCGCGGGCGAGGGAGCCGGGCGGCGGCGGCGCGCGGGCCGGGAGGGCCGCGGTCGGGCTCCCCGGGCCGGAGCGGTGGGAGGCGGTGGCTGCGCCACGTGGCGGCGGTGGACTGGTGCGGGGGCGGCGGCGCGGAGCGTCCGGCGCGGGCGGACAATGTCCGGCGCGTCGGAGGGGAAAATTAGGGTTTTCGGGGGAGAGGAAGATCCAGATTTCGGGGGGTGTTTAAATAGGCATAGAGGGAGCTAGGAGAGTCCAAATGAGGTGCGGTTCTCGGCCACGCGATTGTGATCGAACGATCTAGATGATGGAGCAGAGTTTGGTGGGTTTTGGGCCAAATTGGAGGGGTGTTGGGCTGCAACACACATGAGGCCTTTTCGGTCCCTCGGTTAACCGTTGGAGTATCAAACGAAGTCCAAATGGTACGAAACTTGACAGGCGGTCTACCGGTAGTAAACCAAGGCCGCTTGGCAAGTCCCTGTCCAATCCGGAAATGTTTAATCCCCACACACAAAAGAAAGCTAGAAATGACCACCGGAGGAGAACGAAGCGCCGGAATGCAAAACGGACAACGGGGAAAAAGCTCGAATGCATGAGACGAACACGTATGCAAATGCAATGCACATGATGACATGATATGAGATGCATGACAAAGACAACAACACACGGAGACAAAAACCCGAACCCGAGAAAATAAATATAACTTAATGCCGGAAACGGCAAGTGTTGGAGTACAAATAGGGAAAGTTACATCCGGGGTGTTATAGCCAGGTACGAAGTCATCAAGCTTAGGTTCTACTGCCAATTTGAACTTTAGGGCCGGATCATGCTCCGTAGTTGGCTTTTTTAATGGAGTCATGTCCGCCGGATCCACACTGTCCTTATAATACTTCAGCTCCTCTGTGGCACAAACCGACTCTGCGTAAGCCGCATCTCCTTCCTCGCACTCCAAAGCGATTTTACGGCTTCCGTGAATCGTTATTGTCCCCTTGTAACCCGGCATCTTGAGCTGCAAATACACATAACAGGGCCGTGCCATAAACTTGGCGCAGGCCGGTCGCCCAAACAGGGCGTGATGTGGACTTTGGATTTTCACCACTTCAAACGTCAATGTCTCCGACCTGGAATCATGATCATCTCCAAAGGCCACTTCCAGAGCTATCTTACCAACAGGATATGCGGACTTGCCAGGTACTACACCGTGGAACACCGTATTAGACGGTTTGAGATTTTTATCTGTTAGTCCCATACGACGGAAGGTCTCATAGTATAAGATATTAATGCTGCTCCCTCCATCCATGAGCACTTTGGTGAACTTGTAACCTCCCACCTGAGGCGCCACCACCAGAGCCAACTGACCCAGATTATCAACCTGGGGAGGGTGATCCTCTCTGCTCCATATGATTGGCTGTTCAGACCAGCGTAGATAACGGGGCACGGCCGGTTCAACAGAGTTGACTGCCCGCCTCTGAACCTTCCGGTCTCGCTTGTCCAAGCTAGTGGTAAAGACATGGTACTGCCCACTATTCAATTGCTTTGGGTTGCTCTGGTAACCTGACTGTTGCTGCTGCTGGTTGTAACCATCCTGGTTGTTCTGATTATTTTGACTGTTACGTCCGCCCGGATTACCGTTAAATCCTGAACCGGAATTTCCTCCACCGTAACCTGGCCTGGATCCTGAGCCACCACCGGAGCCGTGATCATACCGGAAAGCATTAGAATTCTTGAACTCTTGCATAATGAAGCAATCCTTCCAAAGGTGGTTTGCTGGCACCTCCTTCGTCCCATGTCTTGGACAGGGCTGGCTCAGTAGATAATTTAGGCGGTCCGGGTTAGGGTTGGGTGCCCCACTGCGATTTTTCGGTTTACCCTTGCGTCGCTGGCCATTGTCCTGCGCGTTGGTATTAGCCACAAAGTCCATGTTACCATCCGCTTTACGCTTGCCTCCACCACCATTGCCTGCCCAGTGATGCTGCTGACCTTTGGAGTTGCTGTTCCTCTTTCCCTTCCCTGCCTTGTCATCATCAGATTTGGGATCCTTGGTACTACCAGAATCATCATACTTTACCAAAGCAGCCATGAGGGTCCCCATGTCAGTGCAATGGCGCTTCATCCGTCCCAACTTCAGCTTTAGGGGCCCAAACCGGCAGTTGCCTTCTAGGGTTAAGACTGCAGTGTCAGCGTTGATGCGGTCTGATGAATGCAATACTTGTGAGACCCGGCGCACCCAATGAGTCGTCGATTCTCCTTCCTCCTAGACACAGGCTGCTAAGTCTACTATCGACATGGGCTGCTTACATGTATCCTTGAAATTATTGATAAACCGGGCTTGTAATTGGGCCCATGAACTGATAGAATTGGCCGGTAAGCTTTTTAACCAAGTGCGAGCCATTCCTTCAAGCATCATGGTGAGGTATTTCGCACATGCCGCATCATCCACATCCAGCATCTCCATGGCCATCTCATAGCTCTCCACCCATGTCTCTGGGGGTTGATCCGCCGTGTAATTTGGTACCTTGCGCGGGCCCTTGAAATCCTTCGGCAGACGCACATTGCGTAAAGCGGGGACAAGGCAAGGCACCCCCAAAGAGCTAGAAGTAACACCGGGTTCGACCGAAATAGTTGGACGAACCGGCGTAAGCTGCCGAGCCTGATATTGTGTGGCTAACTCGGCCTCCCTGCGTGCTCGGGCCCGGTCCATCACTTCCTGAGCGTTATCAGCACCACCCGCCGGGTTGTTGCTGCGGGGTGCTCCACGTCGTTCATTACTTGATAGTACCGGTTCTTCCATACACCTGCTATAGCTCCGGCTTGGGCGAGGGGTCGAGTGGATCCGGTCGTGGCTGTACGAGTATGCTTCCTGTTGGTCCAAAGCTGTCCTAAGAAGCTCCTTGACCTGTCGTGTCTCTATCGCCTGCGGTGAGTCACCTTCAATTGGAATGGCCTCCAGCCGTGCAGCAACAGCGACGAGATTGTCCATTGGGTTGGAGTAGTGACCCGGAGGTGTTGAAACAGCCTGAGGTATAACGGTGTTTTGACGAGGTGGATCCATCTGCCGAGGCTGAACCGGCGCACCGGTCCCAGGAGCTTCTGTCCGGTTCCCCTCCAGGGGATTACTGGTTCTTGCTCCCGGGGTGTTGAAAAGGTCTTTGGCCTCGAAAACCGGAGGCAAACGGGATCGGTACTTCCTCCTCATGACATCATGCGACGCGTTCTGGTCCAACATGAGCCTGTAGGCTTGTGCGTCTAGAGCGGCCTGCTCTGTGGCCATCCTGGTATCCTCAGCTGCCAAGTCCGCCTTGGCCTGGGTGATCTGTTCCCTTACCTTTGCAATCTCCGCGTTGTGGACGTCCTGATCCGCCGGATTATCTTCCGCCATAAGCACAGCCAATGCATCAAATAGCTCTGATAGAACTTGAGCCGGCGGGCGCACAGGGCCTCCTGCCCCGGCAGCCGTCGCCGCTGCTGAACCGGAGGTTGTTGCCGCAGTGGTCGAAGAATGAAGCGCTGCTTGTGTGCCGGCCATGAATATTCCAACTCGGTTGGGCAGATCAGAGGGGTCTGGAATACTGTCGCCATCGGAACAGTCCCCAATCTGGCCATCTTGTAGCTGATATAGAGATTCGGTTTCTCCGGTTGATGACTCATCGCCGGAGTAAATGACGGTCTTGCCGCCAGATCCCGATCCATCCTCATGACCTCCTCCATGGATGACTCCCACGAAGGCACGCGTCATGGCCGGTTTAACCCGGGCAGATCGCGCACGCTGAGCCGTTTCGACGAGGTCGGTGCAGATATCCGGCTCAGGGCCCGGTTCTTCGATCTTGCCGATGAAAACGTGTATGCCACCAAAGGGGACCCAGTACCCGTACTCAACTGAGCCGGCCTCGGGGCCCCAGCCTGCATCGTCGATGTAAAGCTTGTCGCGATGACTCTTAGTCATCCGGCCTACGACATAGCCCTCGAGTCCTTCAAAGCGGCCCTCCAAGAACTTGAAACCATCGTGCGATAGTCCCACGGTGGGCGCCAACTGTTGTGGTTTTGTCACGGAAGATGTCCTAGAGAAAGGACTTAGTCGTGGAGCCATCGCGACGGGTTAGCTTGAAGGGGTTAAAGCGGACACAGGGATGCAAGAGAGTTTATACTAGTTCGGCCCCTTCGATGAAGGTAAAAGCCTACGTCTAGTTGTGATGGAATTGATGGGGTTTCGATGAACAGGGAGCAAACAAGCTTCGCCTATGTCTCGAGTTGTTGCCTGTTGTTCCTGAACCGCCGCCGGGTCGTCCCCTTATATACATGGGTGACGCCCGTCAGTTCACAGAGTCCCAATACCGGCTCATAGATGTGTCCGCTTTGGTCTCTACTTATTCCTAACTTACAATACAAGTTAAATACCAACGCCGGTTTACGGCTACAGGCCTTGAACTGACTATGGGCCTTGAGCCCTCATCTGCCTTCTTGGGCTTTAACATACTTAACTACTAACAAAGTTAACTCGGCCCAGATAGGCCGGTTTACGCCCTAGTAGTGATATCCCCAACAGATCCTATCTCGGATTTCATGGCTTCCAGCCATTTGTCGGAATCCGGGCCCGCCATCGCTTCTTCATAGTTCGAAGGTTCACCGTTGTCTAACAACATGATTTCCAAGACAGGGTTGCCGTACCACTCTGGTGCGGAACGTGTCCACGTGGACCTACGAAGTTCAGTAGCAACTTGATCTGAAGTTTCATGATCATCATCATCAACTTCCTCTCTAGTCGGTGCAGGCACCCCAGGAACATTTTCTTGAGCTTCGCCACTTACCGGTTCAAGAGGTAATACTTCATCAAGCTCTACTTTCCTCCCACTTATTTATTTCGAGAGAAACTCTTTCTCTAGAAAGGATCCATTCTTGGCAACAAAGATCTTGCCTTTGGATCTGAGGTAGAAGGTATACCCAATAGTTTCTTTAGGGTATTCTATGAAGACGCATTTTTTCGATTTGGGTTCGAGCTTTTCAGGTTGAAGTTTCTTGACATAAGCATCGCATCCCCAAACTTTCAGAAACGACAGCTTAGGTTTCTTCCCAAACCATAATTCATACGGTGTCGTCTCAACGGATTTCGACGGAGCCCTATTTAAAGTGAATGCGGCAGTCTCTAAAGCATAGCCCCAAAATGACAGCGGTAGATCGGTAAGAGACATCATAGATCGCACCATATCCAATAGAGTGCGATTACGACGGTTGGACACACCATTATGCTGAGGTGTTCTAGGCGGCGTGAGTTGTGAAACTATTCCACATTTTCTTAAGTGTGTGCCAAATTCGTGACTCAAGTATTCTCCCCCATGATCTGATCGCAGGAACTTGATTTTCCTGTCACGTTGATTCTCAACCTCGCTCTGAAATTCCTTGAACTTTTCAAAGGTCTCAGACTTGTGTTTCATTAATTAGACATACCCATATCTACTCAAGTCATCAGTGAGGGTGAGAACATAACGATAGCCACCGCGAGCCTCAACACTCATTGGACCGCACACATCAGTATGTATGATTTCCAATAAGTTGGTTGCTCGCTCCATTGTTCCTGAGAACGGAGTCTTGGTCATTTTACCCATGAGGCATGGTTCGCACGTGTCAAATGATTCGTAATCAAGAGACTCCAAAAGTCCATATGCATGGAGCTTCTTCATGCGTTTGACACCTATGTGACCAAGGCGGCAGTGCCACAAGCATGTGGGACTATCATTATCAACCTTACATCTTTTGGTATTCACACTATGAATATGTGTAACATTACGCTCGAGATTCATTAAGAATAAACCATTCACCAACGAAGCATGACCATAAAACATATCTCTCATATAAATAGAACAACCGTTATTCTAGGATTTAAATGAGTAGCCATCTTGAATTAAACGAGATCCTCATACAATTTTCATGCTCAAAGCTGGCACTAAATAACAATTATTGAGGTTTAAAACTAATCCCGTAGGCAAATGTAGAGGCAGCGTGCCGACGGCGATCACATCGACCTTGGAACCATTCCCGACGCGCATCGTCACCTCGTCCTTCGCCAGTCTCCGCTTATTCCGCAGCTCCTGCTTTGAGTTACAAATATGAGCAACCGCACCGGTATCAAATACCCAGGAGCTACTACGAGTACTGGTAAGGTACACATCAATTACAGGTATATCACATATACCTTTAGTGTTTCCGGCCTTCTTGTCCGCTAAGTATTTGGGGCAGTTCCGCTTCCAGTGACCACTTCCCTTGCAATAAAAAACACTCAGTCTCGGGCTTGGGTCCATTCTTTGGCTTCTTCCCGGCAGCTTGCTTACCGGGCGCGGCAACTCCCTTGCCGTCCTTCTTGAAGCTCTTCTTACCCTTGCCTTTCTTGAACTTAGTGGTTTTATTCACCATCAACACTTGATGTTCCTTTTTGATTTCCACCTCTGCTGATTTCAGCATTGAATATACCTCAGGAATGGTCTTTTCCATCCCCTGCATATTGAAGTTCATCACAAAGCTCTTGTAGCTCGGTGGAAGCGACTGAAGGATTCTGTCAATGACCGCGTCATGCGGGAGATTAACTCCCAGCTGAGTCAAGCGGTTATGCAACCCAGACATTTTGAGTATGTGCTCACTGACAGAACTATTTTCCTCCATCTTACAGCTGAAGAACTTGTCGGAGACTTCATATCTCTCGACCCAGGCATGAGCTTGGAAAACCATTTTCAGCTCTTCAAACATCTCATATGCTCCGTGTCTCTCAAAACGCTTTTGGAGCCCCGGTTCTAAGCTGTAAATCATGCCGCACTGAACGAGGGAGTAATCAATAGCACGTGACTGCCAAGCGTTCATAACGTCTTGGTTCTCTGGGATGGGTGCGTCACCTAGTGGTGCTTCTAGGACATAATATTTCTTGGCAGCTATGAGGATGATCCTCAGGTTCCGGACCCAGTCCGTATAGTTGCTGCCATCATCTTTCAGCTTGGTTTTCTCTAGGAACGTGTTGAAGTTGAGGGCAACATTAGCGTGGGCCATTTGATCTACAAGACATAGTGTAAAGATTTTTAGACTAAGTTCATGATAATTAAGTTCATTTAATCAAATTATTCAATGAACTCCCACTCAGATAGACATCCCTCTAGTCATCTAAGTGAAACATGATCCGAGTTAATTAGGCCGTGTCCGATCATCACGTGAGACGAACTAGTCAACATCGGTGAACATCTTCATGTTGATCGTATCTTCTATACGACTCATGCTCAACCTTTCGGTCTTCCGTGTTCCGAGGCCATGTCTGTACATGCTAGGCTCGTCAAGTCAACCTAAGTGTATTGCGTGTGTAAATCTGGCTTACACCCGTTGTATTCGAACGTTAGAATCTATCACACCCGATCATCACGTGGTGCTTCGAAACAACGAACCTTCGCAACGGTGCACAGTTAGGGGGAACACTTTCTTGAAATTATTACGAGGGATCATCTTATTTAAGCTACCGTCGTTCTAAGCAAATAAGATGTAAAACATGATAAACATCACATGCAATCAAATAGTGACATGATATGGCCAATATCATTTGCTCCTTTTGATCTCCATCTTCGAGGCTTCATGATCATCGTTGTCACCGGCATGACACCATGATCTCCATCATCATGTCTTCTTGAAGTTGCCTCGTCCTCTATTACTTCTACTACTATGGCTAACGCTTTAGCAATAAAGTAAAGTAATTGCATGACGTTTATGTTGACACGCATGTCATAAATAAATAAAGACAACTCCTATGGCTCCTGCCGGTTGTCATACTCATCGACATGCAAGTCGTGATTCCTATTACAAGAACATGATCAATCTCATACATCACATATATCATTCATCACATCCTTTTGGCCATATCACATCACACGGCACATGCTGTAAAAACAAGTTAGACGTCCTCTAATTGTTGTTGCAAGTTTTTACGTGGCTGCTATAGGTTTCTAGCAAGAACGTTTCTTACCTACGCCAAAACCACAACGTGATATGCCAATTTCTATTTACCCTTCATAAGGACCCTTTTCATCGAATCCGATCCGACTAAAGTGGGAGAGACAGACACCCGCCAGCCACCTTATGCAACTAGTGCATGTCAATCGGTGGAACCAGTCTCACGTAAGAGTACGTGTAAGGTCGGTCCGGGCCGCTTCATCCCACGAGGCCGTTGAATCAAGATAAGACTAGTAACGGCAAGCAAATTGACAATATCCACGCCCACAACTGCTTTGTGTTCTACTCGTGCATAGAAACTACGCATAGACCTAGCTCATGATGCCACTATTGGGGAACGTAGCAAAATTTTAAAATTTTCTACGCATCACCAAGATCAATCTATGGAGTCATATAGCAACGAGGGAGAGAGGAGTGCATCTACATACCCTTGTAGATCGCGCGCGGAAGCGTTCAAGAGAACGGGGTTGATGGAGACGTACTCGTCGTGATCCAGATCACCGATGACCTAGCGCCGAACGGACGACACCTCCGTGTTCAACACACGTACGGTTGGGAAGACGTCTCCTCCAACTTGATCCAGCAAGGGGGAAGGAGAGGTTGATGAAGATCCAGCAGCACGACGGCGTGGTGGTGGAAGCAACGGTGATCTCGGCAGGGCTTCCCCAAGCTCAGGGAGAGGGAGGGGTGTCATGGGAGGGAGAGGGAGGCGCCAGGGGCTAGGGTGCGGCTCCCCTCCCTCCCCCCCACTATATATAGGGTCCCTAGGGGGGCGCCGGCCCTAGGAGATCCAATCTCCAAGGGGGGCGGCGGCCAAGGGGGTGGCTTGCCCCCCAAGTCAAGTGGGGCGCCCCCACCCCTAGGGTTTCCAACCCTAGGCGCAGGAGGAGGCCCAAGGGGGGTGCACCAGCCCACTAGGGGCTGGTTCCCCTCCCACTTCAGCCCATGGGGCCCTCCGGGATAGGTGGCCCCACCCGGTGGACCCCCGGGACCCTTCCGGTGGTCCTGGTACAATACCGAGTACCCCCAAAACTTTCCCGATGGCCGAAACTTGACCTCCTATATATAAATCTTCACCTCCGGACCATTCTGGAACTACTCATGACGTCCAGGATCTCATCCGGGACTCCGAACACCTTTCGGGTTACCGTATACTAATATCTCAACAACCCTAGCGTCACCGAACCTTAAGTGTGTAGACCCTACGGGTTCGGGAGACACGCAGACATGACCGAGATGACTCTCCGATCAATAACCAACAGCGGGATCTGGATACCCATGTTGGCTCCCACATGCTCCTCGATGATCTCATCAGATGAACCACGATGTCGAGGATTCAATCAATCCGTATACAATTCCCTTTGTCAATCGGTACGTTACTTGCCCGAGACTCGATCGTCGGTATCCCAATACCTCGTTCAATCTCGTTACCGGCAAGTCACTTTACTCATACCATAATGCATGATCCCATGATCAGCCACTTGGTCACATTGAGCTCATTATGATGATGCATTACCGAGTGGGCCCAGAGATACCTCTCCGTCATACGGAGTGATAAATCCCAGTCTCGATTCGTGCCAACGCAACAGACACTTTCAAAGATACCTGTAGTGTACCTTTATAGTCACCCAGTTACGTTGTGACGTTTGGCACACCCAAAGCACTCCTACGATATCCGGGAGTTGCACAATCTCATGGTCTAAGGAAATGATACTTGACATTTGGAAAAGCTATAGCAAACGAACTACACGATCTTTGAGCTATGCTTAGGATTGGGTCTTGTCCATCACATCATTCTCCTAATGATGTGATCCCGTTATCAATGACATCCAATGTCCATAGTCAGGAAACCATGACTATCTTTTGATCAACGAGCTAGTCAACTAGAGGCTCACTAGGGACGTGTTGTGGTCTATGTATTCACACATGTATTACGATTTCCGGATAACACAATTATAGCATGAATAATAGACAATTATCATGAACAAAGAAATATAATAATAACCATTTTATTATTGCCTCTAGGGCATATTTCCAACAAATACTATGGTGATGGATGAGAATGAACCATCTTCTGTGCAAGCACAAGCAAAGAAGGAGAAGGCAAGGACTGAAAAGGCTGCAAATATGCCAACCATTGATGAGGCATCTTAGTATCTTCTGAAGATCAAGCAAGATCAGCTTGGCTACTTTATTGCCTCCAGTCTGAGGATTGAGAAGGGATTGGCAACCCTGACTCAAAACCAGGAGAGCTTGGAGAGGATCATGGAGCAGAAGTTCTACGATTTAGATGTGAAGGTCACTGAGATACAGTCAGTTGTTGAGCAACTTCAGGATGAAGTGCAGGAGAAGAAGGGCATGTCTACCACTGATGCTTTTGCTAGAGTGCCCAGAGGATAGAGATCTGCTGCAGTGCCAGTTACAGACACCAGAGCAACTTCATCTGCACCAGCTACAGCTTCAGTGCCACCAGCTCCAGCACCCACTCCACCAGCTCCATCTACATCAACTGATGCCTTCGTCCTTGGAGTTTTATCTACACCACCACCTGAAGACCAAGCCTGAGAGTCGATCTAGCACTATGCATTTTTATGAACTTTTTGGTAACTTGTTGCCAAAGGGGGAGAAAATGTATAGATCATAGGCTTCGAGAGAGAGAGGGAGAGTGTTGCTCTTTGTTCTCTCTTATTGTTTGGTGGTTGAACTTTGTTATTTGCTTGTTTGAGATACTTTATGCTTTTGTGTGATACTTGGATGATCATGTGTTTGATCATATGCTACCTTAATGCTTGTTGGATGACATTATCCTTTTATATCCCCATATGATCATTCACTTTGCTTGGTGATGAGTGCATGTATTTAATTATTATCATTTTGAGCGCTCCACCAAGATGTATGTGACATGGAAGAGTAACCCATGATCCTAACTCATTGTGTATTTGCAGTCCAAAGCAAATCTTAAACTATGCACAAATTTAGGGGGAGCTCTTGCTTTTCACATACTTCTCAAAGCGATAATGTCTTTCACTCTTATTATCATTTGTTGAATCTTTGATCTATATGTTGTCATCAATTACCAAAAAGGGGGAGATTGAAAGTGCAACTATCCCTAGGTGGTTTTGGTAATTCCTAACAACATATATCTCATTGAGCTAATGCTATTTCAAGATTAATATTTCAGGAAAGCTCAATGATTGGCATGGCATGGATGAGAAAAGTGGACCCCTCAAAATGCTAAGGACAAAAGGATTGGCTCAAGCTCACAGCTCAAGACTCTACATTTTCTATTTTAGTGATCCAAGATCACATTGAGTCTATAGGAAAAGCCAATACTATCAAGGAGGGATGAGGTGTTGCTTAATGAGGCTCTTGCTAAAAATGCTTAGTGATATGCTCCAAAGCCCTCAACTACTTTCTCACATCCACATATGACCTAAACCAAAAGTCAAACTCGGCCCCACTGATTCTTTCTATCTGGCGCCACCGAGTTCAGATGTCATAGCCACTACTAAAAACCCTAGGCAAATCGGTCTCACCGATAGGGATCTCGATCTCACTGAGATGGGATTGTAATCTCTATGTTTCCCTTCGTAACGTTTCGGTCCCACCGAGATGAGCGATCGGTCCCACCGAGATTTCAATGTAAACTCTCGGTTTCCCTTTCGTAACATTTCGGTCTCACCGAAATGAGCGCATCGGTCCCACCGAGTTTACCTGACCAACTCTCTGGTTAGCTTATTACCAAAACCGGTCTCACCGAGTTTGTGTAATCGGTCTCACCGAGATTACGTTATGCCCTAACCCTAACCATATCGGTCCTACCGAGTTGCATGTCGGTCTCACCGAAAATCCTAACGGTCACTAGATTTGCTGAATCGGTCCGACCGAGTTTATCAATTCGGTCCCACCAAGATTGGCAAGTTGTGTGTAACGGTTAGATTTTGTGTGGAGACTATATATACCCCTCCACCTCCTCTTCATTCGTGGAGAGAGCCATCAGAACGAATCTACACTTCCAACTTTCTTTTTCTGAGAGAGAACCACCTACACTTGTGTTGAGGCCAAGATATTCCATTCCTACCATATGAATCTTGATCTCTAGCCTTCCCCAAGTTGCTTTCCACTCAAATCTTCTTTCCACCAAATCCATATCCTGTGAGAGAGAGTTGAGTGTTGGGGATACTATCATTTGAAGCACAAGAGCAAGGAGTTCATCATCAACACACCATTTGTTACTTCTTGGAGAGTGGTGTCTCCTAGATTGGCTAGGTGTCACTTGGGAGCCTCCGACAAGATTGTGGAGTTGAACCAAGGAGTTTGTAAGGGCAAGGAGATCGCCTACTTCGTGAAGATCTACCGCTAGTGAGGCAAGTCCTTTGTGGGCGACGGCCATGGTGGGATAGACAAGGTTGCTTCTTCATGGACCCTTCGAGGGTGGAGCCCTCCGTGGACTCGCGCAGCCATTACCCTTCATGGGTTCAAGTCTCCATCAACATGGATGTACGATAACACCACCTATCGGGACCACGACAAAAACATCCGTGTCTCCTATTGCGTTTGAATCCTCCAAACCCTTCCCTTTACATTCTTGCAAGTTGCATGCTTTACTTTCTGCTGCTCATATACTCTTTGCATGCTTGCTTGAATTGTGTTAAGATTGCTTGACTTGTCCAAAGTTGCTAAAATCTGCCAAGAACTAAAATTGGGAAAAGGATAAGTTTTATTTGGTCAAGTAGTCTAATCACCCCCCCTCTAGACATACTTTTGATCCTACAGACCCACATGCACTAGGGATGTACATGGTACAACAACTTAACAAGCATCAAGGATTTGTCTATCGCCATATGGTAGAGCCGCGGATGGCCATTGTGGATGGCCGCAGGCAAATACCCCACGGGCTCCTTCCCTTTAGGAAATCATTCAACAGCGCTTTCTTTGCTGCTGGAGGATATGATCAAGCGGAAGGCAACAAAGTGGTGGCCGACGGCTATGCTGATCTCGTTGCTTACGGACGATCTTTCTGGCTAATCCAGATTTGCCTAAGAGATTTGAGCTCGACTCACCCTTGAACAAGTACGACCGTAACACTTTCTACACGCAAGATCCTGTCATTTGCTACACAGATTATCCATTCCTTGAAGGCGGCTAGAATGCCGAGTAGTTCACCCACTCGACTTGAATTAGTGATGTGGTTGATTTTATAAAGTATGTAATGATTTATTCAATGTGTGTATGCACGGGGCATGTGCACTGTATCATTTTCACCAATAATTTACTTTTGTTCTCCCATGTAATGCCAATATGTCAAGATATTATTTTTTACATCAACAATGACATCACTGCCTTCAACAACCTGTAAGACAAATTCTATTCCCACGGTACCCAAAACAGTGGTGCGTCCTTACCGGTTTGTTTCGTTTTGATGAGGAGGGGACTTCCCTATCCGGCCTATTCCAATAGCGACTTCAGTTACAACTTGAATTTCCAAAAGGATTACAACTTGAATTTCCAAAAGGATTACAACTTGAATTTCAACAACATTGAACACTATGATTCTCTACTAATTGAACTATAGGTTGTTCCTTGATACGTCTCCATCGTATCTATAATTTTTGATTGTTCCGTGCTATTATATTATGTGTTTTGGATGTTTGTGGGCTTTATTATCCACTTTTATATTGTTTTTGGGACTAACCTATTGACCCAGAACCCAGTGCCAGTTTCTGTTTTTTCCTTGTTTTAGAGTATCGCAGAAAAGGAAAATCAAACGGAGTCCAATTGACCTGAAACATCACGGAACTTATTTTTGGAAGGAAAGCAACCCGGGAGACTTGGAGTCCACATAAGGGAAGCAACGAGGAGGCCACGAGGCAGGGGGGCGCACCCACCCACCCTGGGCACGCCCTCCACCCTCGTGGGCCCCTCGCGCCCCCCTGACGTATGTACCAGTAGCTATGCGTTTGATCTCTCTCTCTCTCGTGTTCTCGAGGTGATACGATCTTGATGTATCGTGAGCTTTGCTATTCTATTTGGATCCTATGATGTTTATTCCCCCCTCTACTCTCTTGTAATGGATTGAGTTTCCCCTTTGAAGTTATCTTATTGGATTGAGTCTTTAAAGATTTGAGAACACTTGATGTATGTCTTGCCATGCGTATCTCTGGTGACAATGGGATATCACGTGATTCACTTGATGTATGTTTTGGTGATCAACTTGCGGGTTCCGCCCATGAACCTATGCATAGGGGTTGGCACACATTTTCGTCGTGATTCTCCGATAGAAACTTTGGGGCACTCTTTGAGGTTCTATGTGTTGGTTGAATAGATGAATCTGAGATTGTGTGATGCATATCGCATAATCATACCCACGGATACTTGAGGTGACATTGGAGTATCTAGGTGACATTAGGGTTTTGGTTGATTTGTGTCTTAAGGTGTTATTCTAGTACGAACTCTAGGGCTGTTTGTGACACTTATAGGAATAGCCCAACGAATTGATTGGAAAGAATAACTTTGAGGTGGTTTCGTACCCTACCATAATCTCTTCGTTTGTTCTCCGCTATTAGTGACTTTGGAGTGACTCTTTGTTGCATGTTGAGGGATAGTTATATGATCCAATTATGTTATTATTGTTGAGAGGACTTGCACTAGTGAAAGTATGAACCCTAGGCCTTGTTTCCTAGCATTGCAATACCGTTTGTGCTCACTTTTATCATTAGTTACCTTGCTGTTTTTATATTTTCAGATTACAAAAACCTTTATCTATCATCCATATTGCACTTGCATCACCATCTCTTCGCCGAACTAGTGCACCTATACAATTTACCATTGTATTGGGTGTGTTGGGGACACAAGAGACTCTTTGTTATTTGGTTGCAGGGTTGTTTGAGAGAGGCCATCTTCATCCTACGCCTCCTACGGATTGATAAACCTTAGGTCATACACTTGAGGGAAATTTGCTACTGTCCTACAAACCTCTGCACTTGGAGGACCAACAACATCTACAAGAAGAAGGTTGTGTAGTAGACATCAAGCTCTTTTCTGGCACCGTTGCCGGGGAGGTGAGTGCTTGAAGGTATATCTTTAGATCTTGCAATCGATCTTTTAGTTTCTTGTTTTATCACTAGTTTAGTTTATAAAAGAAAACTACATAAAAAATGGAATTGAGTGTGTCTCATACGCTTCATCTTTTTAATATCTTTCGTGAGTATGATGGAAAGGAAAATTGTGCTAAAGTGTTAGAAGAAGAATGCATTAAAATGTTTGGCACTAAATCTTTGAATGATGAGCATGATTGCAATGTTGTTAGTATGAACTCCTTGAATATCCATAGTACTAATGATGATTGCACTAGTTATGATGAAAATGTCTCCTATAAACATGTCAATTTTTGTGGAGTGCATTGGGTTTGCAAGTATACACCAAATAGGGAAGATAGATATTGCAAGAGGCATAAGTGTTTAGAAACTAAATTGTTGCAAGAAAGTCTTGATGATTGTGCTGAAAAATTCAATATTTTTCGCGCCCCTTGTGAACTTTGCAATGAATATGGTCATTTAAATCTCCAATGCGAATTGTTTCATGACCGAATCGTATCCAAAAATTGTGATAATTTGATTACCCTTGAGCATCATAAAGAGCTTAGTCTTCTTTTGGGGTATGAGGAAACTAAATGTATAAAGAGGGTATTCCAAAGTTTAATCTTGATAGATTCCTTGATTTTGATCTAGAGAAAATTTATATGTATTGTGCGGTGAATTGTATTGAAAATCCTTATATTGCCAATTACATAAAGAAAAGAAAACAAATAGATGATGAAGAGAATGCTAATTAAAGGGAAGAGACTTCCCAATAACCTCATATTATTTCTTATGATGAATCTGGTAATGAGGAGGAGCCTCCTATTCAACCAATCTCATTAATAAGGAGCTCCAAAAAGAGGATTGAACCCACACATGATGTGGTGAAGAAGAAGAAAAGAAAAAGGAAGAGAGGTAAAAAGATATCTCCCCCAAATAATGCTGCTCCTATTACTATTGTGCCTCATGAAAATATAATTGTGGAAGATAATGATACTTCTTATGATCTTGAAAATCTTTTTGGCACTTGCTTGGAAAATATGATAATTGCTATACTATTAGTGATATCCATACTATTAATGATGAGAGTGATTATGCTTATAATATGAAAAGGCCCAAGATTGGGGATGCTATGTTTGATGAAGAGGATGTTTTTGAGAATATATTTTCTGCAATTAATGTTTGTCCCAAGCTTGGGGATGCCACGTTTAATGAAGATGATATTTTTAGTCTCTCAAGTTTTGATATGCAAATTTATAATGATGATAGCATGCCTCCTACTTATGATGATTATTGTGATGATACTTATGCTATAAAAAGTAGTGATTATATTTATAAAACTTGTCATGATTATGATTACCCTTTTTCTGAACATTACCTTTTTAATGTGGAAACAATTTATTGTATTCGAGTTTCTTATGATGATCCCACTATTATTCATGAGAAGAAATTTGCCTATGTGGAGAGTAGTAAATTTTCTATGCTTGTAGATCATGAAAAGAATGCTTTAGATACTGGTTATATTGTTTAATTCATTCATGATGCTACTGAAAATTATTATGAGGGAGGAACATATGCTTGTAGGAATTAAAATAATATCTAGTTTCCTCTCCATGTGCTTAAAGTTTTGAAGTTATGCTTGTTTTACCTTCCTATGCAAGTTGATTCTTGTTCCCACAAGTTGTTTGCTCACAAAATCCCTATGCATAGGAAGTGGGTTAGACTTAAATTTGCTAGTCATATTCTTTATGATGCTCTCTTTATGTTACAATTCTTATCTTTTATGTGAGCATCATTGAAATCATCATGCCTAGCTAGGGGCGTTAAACGATAGCGCTTGTTGGGAGGCAACCCAACTTTATTTTTGTTACTTACTTTTTGCTCCTGTTTAGTAATAAACAATTTATCTAGCCTCTGTTTAGATGTGGTTTTATGCTTTTAATTAGTGTTTGTGCCAAGTAGAACCGTTGGGAAGACTTGGGGAAAGTCTTTGCGATCATGCTGTAAAAAAACAGAAACTTTAGCGCTCACGAGAATTGCTGCCATGTTTTATTGGAGAGTGATATCTAGTTAATTATTTTTGCAGATGATTAATAGATAAATTCCTCACGTCCATCAATTTATTTGAGAATTTTATGAGTTCCAGAAGTATACGTTTGATCCATATTACTACAGACTATTCTGTTTTTGACAGATTCTGTTTTCCGTGTGTTGTTTGCTTATTTTAATGAATCTATGACTAGTAAAATAGTTTATAAACCATAGAGAAGTAGGAATAAAGTAGGTTTAACACCAATATAAATAAGTAATGAGTTCATTACATTACCTTGAAGTGGTGTTTTGTTTTCTTTCGCTAACGGAGCTTATGAGTTTTCTGTTAAGTTTTGTGTTGTGAAGTTTTCAAGTTTTGGGTAAAGATTGGATGGATTATGGAATAAGGAGTGGCAAGAGCCTAAGATTGGGGATGCCCAAGGCACCCCAAGGTAATATTCAAGGACAACCAAAATCCTAAGCTTGGGGATGCCCCGGAAGGCATCCCCTCTTTCGTCTTCGTTCATCGGTAACTTTACTTGGAGCTATATTTTTATTCGCCACATGATATGTGTTTTGCTTGGAGCGTCAATTTATTTATTTTGTTTTGCTTGCTGTTTGAATAAAGTATCAAGATCTGAAATTATTAAATGTTAGAGAGTCTTCACATAGTTGCATAATTATTCAACTACTCATTGATCTTCACTTATATCTTTCGGAGTAGTTCGTTGTTGCTCTAGTGTTTCACTTACATCTTTTTAGAGCATGGTGGTGGTTTTTATTTTATATAAATAGATGAATTCTCGTGCTTCACATATATTATTTTGAGAGCCTTAAATAGCATGGTAATTTTCTTAAATAATCCTAATATGCTAGGCATCCAAGAATAGTAAAAACTTTCTTATGAGTGTGTTGAATACTAAGAGAAGTTTGATGCTTGATTATTGTTTTGAGATATGGAGGTAATAATATCAAAGCCGTGCTAGTTGAGTAGTTGTAAATTTGAGAAATGCTTGTGTTGAAGTTTTCATGTCCCGTAGCATGCACGTATGGTAAACGTTATGTAAAAAATTTGAAACATGAGGTGTTTTTTGATTGTCTTCCTTATGAGTGGCGGTCGGGGACGAGCGATGGTCTTTTCCTACCAATCTATCCCCCTAGGAGCATGCACTTAGTGCTTGGTTTTTGATGACTTTTAGATTTTTGCAATAAGTATGTGAGTTCTTTATGACTAATGTTGAGTCCATGGATTATACGCACTCTCACCCTTCCATCATTGCTAGCCTCTTCGGTACCGTGCATTGCCCTTTCTCACCTTGAGAGTCGGTGCAAACTTCACCGGTGCATCCGAACCCTGTGATATGATATGCTCTTTCACACATAAACCTCCTTATATCTTCCTCAAAACAGCCACCATACCTACCTATTATGGCATTTCCATAGCCATTCCGAGATATATTGCCATGCAACTTTCCACCGTTCCATTTATTATGATACACATCATCATTGTCATATTGCTTTGCATGATCATGTAGTTAACATCATATTTGTGGCAAAGCCACCGTTCATAATTTTTCATACATGTCACACTTGATTCATCGCAATCCCGGTACACCGCCAGAGGCATTCATATAGAGTCATACTTTGTTCTAGTATCGAGTTGTAATCTTTGAGTTGTAAATAAATAGAAGTGTGATGATCATCATTTTCTAGAGCATTGTCCCAAGTGAGGAATAAAAAAGGGGGAAAGGCCAAAAAAAGAGAAGGCCCAAAAAAAAGAAAAGAGAAAGGCCATAAAAAGGAGAAGGCCCCCCAAAAAATGAAATGAGAGAAAAAGAGAGAAGGAACAATGCTACTATCCTTTGCCACACTTGTGCTTCAAAGTAGCACCATAATCCTCATGATAGAGAGTCTCTTGTTTTGTCACTTTCATATACTGGTGGGGAATTTTTATCATAGAACTTGGCTTGTATATTCCAACAATGGGCCTCCTCAAGTGCCCTAGGTCTTCGTGAGCAAGCAAGTTGGATGCACACCCACTTAGTTTCTTTTGTTGAGCTTTCATACATTTATAGCTCTAGTGCATCCGTTGCATGGCAATCCCTACTCCTTGCATTAACATCAATCGATGGGCATCTCCATATCCCATTGATTCATTGATGTGAGACTTTCTCCTTTTTTGTCTTCTCCACATAATCCCCATTATCATATTCTATTCCACCCATAGTGATATGTCCATGGCTCGCGCTCATGTATTGCATGAAAGTTTATAAGTTTGAGATTACTAAAGTGTGAAACAATTTCTTGGCTTGTCATCAGGGTTGTGCATGATGAGAGCATTCTTATGTGACAAAAATGGAGCATGACCAAACTTTATGATTTTGTAGGGATGAACTTTCTTTGGCCATGTTATTTTGAGAAGACATGATTGCTTAGTTAATATGCTTGAAGTATTATTATTTTTATGTCAATATGAACTTTTCCCTTGAATCTTTTGGATCTGAATATTCATACCACAATTAAGAAGAATTACATTAAAATTATGCCAAGTAGCATTCCACATCAAAAATTCTGTTTTTATCATTTACCTACTCGAGGACAAGTAGGAATTAAGCTTGGGGATGCTGATACGTCTCCAATGTATCTATAATTTTTGATTGTTCCATGCTATTATATTATGTGTTTTGGATATTTATGGGCTTTATAATCCACTTTTATATTATTTTTGGGACTAACCTATTGACCCAGAGCCCAGTGCTAGTTTATGTTTTTTCCTTGTTTTAGAGTATCGCAAAAAAGGAAAATCAAACGGAGTCCAATTGACTTGAAACTTCACGGAACTTATTTTTGGAAGGCAAGCAACCCGGGAGACTAGGAGTCCACGTAAGGGAAGCAATGAGGAAGCCACAAGGCAGGGGGCGCGCCCACCCCTGGGCACGCCCTTGTGACGCCCCCGATTCAATCGTACACTAATCATACACGCAAACGTGTACGATCAAGATCAGGGACTCACGGGAAGATATCACAACACAACTGTACCAATAAAATAAGTCATACAAGCATCATATTACAAGCCAAGGGCCTCGAAGGCTCGAATACAAGAGCTTGATCATAGACGAGTCAGCGGAAGCAACAATATCTGAGTACAGACATAAGTTAAACAAGTTTGCCTTAAGAAGGCTAGCACAAACTGGGATACAGATCGAAAGAGGCGCAAGCCTCCTGCCTGGGATCCTCCTAAACTACTCCTGGTCGTCGTCAGCGGGCTGCACGTAGTAGTAGGCACCTCCCGAGTAGTAGTAGTCGTCATCGACAGTGGCGTCTGGCTCCTGGGCTCCAACGTCTGGTCGCAGCAATCGAGTATAGAATGGGGAAAAAGAGGGAGCAAAGCAACCGTGAGTACTCATCCAAAGTACTCGCAAGCAAGGAGCTACACTACATATGTATGCATTGGTATCAAATGGATTAAGGGTATCATATGTGGACTGAACTGCAGAATGCCGGAATAAGAGGGGGATAGCTAGTCCTTTCAAAGACTACGCTTCTGGTAACCTCCATCTTGCAGCAGGAGAAGAGAGTAGATGGTAAGTTCACCAAGTAACATCGCATAGCATAAACCTAACCGGCGATCCTCTCCTCGTCGCCCTGTTAGAGAGCGACCACCGGGTTGTATCTGGCACTTGGAAGGGTGTGTTTTATTAAGTATCCGGTTCTAGTTGTCATAAGGTCAAGGTACAACTCAAAGTCGTCCTGTTACCGAAGATCACAGCTATTCGAATAGATTAACTTCCCTGCAGGGGTGCACCACATTTCCCAACATGCTCGATCCCCTTTGTCCGGACACACTTTTCTGGGTCATGCCCGGCCTCGGAAGATCAACACGTCGTAGCCCTACCTAGGCACAACAGAGAGATCAGCACGCCGGTCTAAATCCTATGGCACAGGGGTCTGGGCCCTCGCCCATTGCACACCTGCACATTGCGAGGGCGGCCGGAGAGCAGAGCTAGCCTCCCTTATACAAGAGGAGGCGTTCCAGTCCAACCCAGCGCGCGCCGCTCAGTCACTGACGTCACGAAGGCTTCGGCTGATACCACGACGTCGAGTGCCCATAACTGTCCCCGCGTAGATGCTTAGTGCGTATAGGCCAGTGGCCAGACTCAGATCAAATACCAAGATCTCATTAAACGTGTTATCTTGAAATAACCGCGAATGTCGACTAGGGCCAGGCCCACCTCTCTCCTAGGTGGTCTCAACCTGCCCTGTCGCTTTGCCACAAAGATTCACACAGAGGGCTGTCGGGAAAGTATGTCCTTCCAGCCCCCAATACGTGAATCAACCGCGGGTACTCCTCGAGCCGACCCGTCTTTTGTCACCACAAGTGCATTTAAACCTTTTATAACAATGTGGCCTCTCCACCATTACTACTTATGCATTATTTGGCTCACTCCGAACATTTTAGTTTTAATATTTGAAAACTTTTATTGTTCGGTTTTACTTTAAAATTTGAAATTTTTAACTGGGTTTCGAACTGACGGGAGTTTATCACAGTAACCGAGGTGACATGGCATCATTAGCAGAGGTTCACTATAGCTTAACTACCCGGGCGACACAATTCTCCTCCACTACAAGAAATCTTGTCCCGAGATTTAAGAGGCGTAATGCGGAAGAATACGTTATGGAATTCTAACGATTCATCTTGGTCTTGGTTGCTCTTCTCGAAGAGGTTAATCCATAGCATTGATGTCTTCATTTCTCGGCATCAATGCTTCATGATGAAGCTGTCGAATTGAACTTAAGAAAAACATCGAGAGCAAAATAAGAAGGTTTCACGAGAAGTTTTGAATGGGTAGGCAATCGTTCGATGCTTGAAACAAAGTGTGAAAGGGGTCCAGAGCAACGAGAATAAGTATTGCGTGAGATCACTAGGAAGGTGGTCCGTGAATTATATATGAGGCCACGCACGAGGCACAACCTTGCGAACAGGGGGTGTACAAGAGAGTCAGATTTCGATCCTGTGGAACTGTGGGTTATGGGCCCACCATGTGGGTTAATAGTAGGAAGAGGGGTGACGTCTTGCACAATCATGCAAGCAAGGCATGTTAGAGAATAACCGGTCAGTTATGTTGGCAACATCATTGGTACCAAGGGTGAGGGACGAAGAGAACCATTTTCCTGCTTGTTGAACGAGGCGGACCTATAGGCAAAGTTCTCGTCCATCGGTGTCAACCGAAATGTCATCAACAATAGTAACAGGGTCTTGCTGACATAATTGTACAACGAGGTGTTTACATAAGCAGGAGAATATTACTGCTTAGATCATATAGATCGCAAGAAAGGTTAAACCAAACAATGGAGAGAAAAATATGATTATCCGATTAAACAGAACAATGGAAAGGAAAATGTGTTTAAACACATATTTCAAGGGTATATCCTTCCCAAGGACAAGTAGAGCACGATATCCATGACAGGATATAATGTAGAAAACTCTTTAGGTAAGGGGAGAGAAATTTCAGGACATTACCCATACAGCGGTCTTTGGATAATTGAGCAGGAAACATTTAACATTAGGCTTTAAATGTTCTTGTTGAAAATTGGAGTAACATATATATGCTTCGAGATAGCATTGACATGGTCTTCAGGCAAAGGTCAGACTTTGGAAACACAAAGGATCCATCAGGAATAACTTGTAGAATAAGTCTTACAATTTCCTCATGGAAGAATGGATAACCTTGCTGAAAAGGAATCTACAACCATAGGGCCTCCGGCCGGGTGTGCTAAGCATGACATCCTAGATATAAAAGATGGTAATACTCCAAGGTAAGGAAGAACAAATGTTGGATAGCAAGGAACTCAAGGTATAACACAGAACACGAACAAGTTAGTGTTGGAGGGAAGGCAATAAAGTTGTCGATGATATCACAATTCATCGAGGGGAAAGGATGGTATTTCTCATCATGACTTCGGTTGATACCCTAGAAGAGCTCATAAGATTGATGATGATCACGACACAATTGTTGAGAGATTTCCTGAAGATGTAATCCATCGGCGATGACATCAAGTCAAAAGAATGATGAAGCGAAAAGTTATTGGAACCACGGGTACGGCACAAACTCGAAACCAAGCTTGTGGTTTAAGGAGAAATGATATGATGAGGAAAATCGACGTAAGCTTAGCTCATCATCGAAAATTGTGCTCCCGGAAGAAGGACCAGGTAGCACAGTTAAGAGCAGCACGATAAGGATATAGCCGATCAAGCTAAGAATGACTTGAAGGATTATTTAAACTCGTAAGCAACGAAAATTATTTACGGTTATTGAATCGGATTGCGGACTCGATTCACTATTCGGTGTTCTCGGTTGACGAAAACCTAGAACCTAGGAACAATCTTATCCGGTGAGTAATAATAGTTGATGAAGAACCCATAAGAAGTTATGATGTCCCATGATATCTCGGGATACCATGGGGTTATACTCGACGACAGACCAAAGTGGAGGTTGGACTGGGGTATTGCTCTGTAGAAGACAAATGCTTAAACTTGCACGAGTAATGGTATTTAAAGGAGAACATGGTCGGATCCACGTCCATAGATACAAGATGAACTTATAACAAGGGAATAATTATTTTAAAAGAAGCTTCCATGATAAGGTATGCATCGTTTCCATGGGCATGAACACAGGGTTCAAGGTCGACTCCCACTTCTCCAATGCATAACCTTTCATTCACTTTTCTTTTTCGAAGAAGTTGTAGTGTTGAATTATCTGGCAAAATACCAGACGCGTATGACTTGTGAAAACTTTCCAGTTCACACATAATATGGAAGGCATAGGTTCAACCCATCGAGGCATCTTAGGAGCATATACCACAATTTCAGGAATAAATAAGACAAGCTCGATAGTAGAGCATGCTGGAGAAAGCAGAGGATACAATTTACCAAAGGCATTATGTATCCGAGGAAAGGCTCACAAGCTTATAGAATATGAAGGACGCTGTCGGATAAAATCCAACAAAGGATCTGGTGGTCCACAAGGGGTCTGATGTGAGCATCGATACTCAACCAGAGGAAGAAGGAATGCAAGGAGATCAGTTTATGGAAACAACTGACTAACTCAAAGTTCAAATGCAAAGGAATTATCAATTCCAAGACAAGGGATCAGAAGCAATGCTCTGATTAGGGATGGATAAGTTGAATAGCCTTAGGGGAACAATCGATGGCAAAATTTGATTGGTCGAGATCCAATTCCAGTTAAAAGAATGGCAGCTCAGCCGCAAAGGTAATTTATTCCGGTTCTCTATTAAAAGGAGGCCTTAATATCCCTTAGTTTCCAATAGGACCCCGCTGCCACGGGAGGGTAGGATAAAAGATGTCATGCAAGTTCTTTTCCATAAGCACGTATGACTATATACGGAATACATGCCTACATTACATTGATGAATTGGAGCTAGTTCTATGTCACCCTATGTTATGACTGTTACATGATGAACCGCATCCGGCATAATTATCCATCACTGATCCGGTGCCTACGAGTTTTCCATATACTAGTTTACGCTTATTTACTTTCCTGCTGCTACTGTTACAATCACTACAAAATACCAAAAACACTACTTTTGTTGTCTTTACTTTTGTTGCTGCTACCACCACTATCATATTACTTTGCTACTAAACACCTTGCTGCAGATACTAAGTTTCCAGGTGTGGTTGAATTGACAACTCAGCTGCTAATACTTGAGAATATTCTTTGGCTCCCCTTGTGTCGAATCAATAAATTTGGGTTGAATACTCTACCCCTCGAAAGTTGTTGCGATCCCCTATACTTGTGGGTTATCAAGACTAATTTCTGGCGCCGTTGCCGGGGAGCATAGCTCTATTCTTTGAGTCACTTGGGATTTATATCTGCTGGACACTATGAAGAACTTGAGAGATCCAAAAACCAAGATCTATCCCTCAACTACGAGGGGAGGTAAGGAACTGCCATCTAGCTCTGCACTTGATTCACCTTCTGTTATGAGTAAGTTAGCGACACCTACACTTGCTTCTGCTATTTGTTCTGATATGTCGCATGTCATGGATGATGCCACTTCTGCTGTGCATGATACTTATGATGAAACTGCTTGTATGCCTGATACTACTGTGCCCCTTAGTGAATTTCTTGATGAAAAAATTGCTAGGGCTAGAGAAAAAGAAATAATTGAATCTGGATCCGATGATGATAGTGATGATGAAAACATGCCTGTTATTCCCGAGGGTTATCTTTTTGATATGGAATCTTTTGCCGCTATTTTTGCTTGCAAAGATAGATATGAGCTTAAGAGGTTATTAATTAAATGGAACAAAGAATCACTTAGAGATAAAATGAGACCTGACCCTGCTTTTGCTACTTCACCTATATGTGTTCCTGATAAAGATTATGAATTCTTTGTTGATCCTGATATAATTACTTTGGTTGAATCTGATCCGTTTTATGGCTATGAATCTGAAACTGTTGTGGCACATCTTACTAAGTTAAATGATATAGCTTCCCTGTTTACTAATGATGAGAGATCGCGTTACTTTTATATACTAAAAATATTTCCGTTCTCATTAAAGGGTGATGCTAAGATATGGTTTAATTCTCTTGATCCTGGTTGTGTGCGCAGTCCCCAGGATATGATTTATTACTTCTCTGCTAAATATTTCCCTGCTCATAAGAAACAAGCTGCTTTGAGGGAAATATACAACTTTGTGCAAATTAAAGAAGAGAGTCTCCCACAAGCTTGGGGGAGGCTTCCAAGTTACTTAATGATTTGCCTGATCATCCTCTTAAGAAACCTGAAATACTTGATATCTTTTATAATGGACTAACTGATGCTTCCAGAGATTACCTGGATAGTTGTGTTGGTTCTCTTTTCAGGGAAAGAACACCGGATGAAGCTGAAATTCTATTGAATAATATGTTGACAAATGAAAATAATTGGGCACCTCCTGAGCCAACTCCTGAGCCAGCTCCTACTCCAATTACTGAGCCCATTCCTAAACCAACTCTGAAGAAGAGAGGTGTTTTATTTCTCAGTCCCGAAGATATGCAAGAGGCAAAGAAATCTATGAAAGAAAAAGGTATTAAAGCTGAAGACGTTAAGAATTTACCTCCTATTGAAGAAATACATGGTCTTAATATACCGCCTGTTGAAGAAACATATGATCTTAATTATTTATTTACTAAAGAACCTCCTAATCCCGATATCCCGACACAGGTAGTAAAGGTAAATTCTCTCTATAGATATGATAAAGGTGAAGTCCCTCCTACTAAAATTGCTAGTCAGTGCTTGGAAGAGTTTGATAACTTTAGGTTTAAGCAAGACGACTTCAATGCTTGTTTTGGTAGACAACTAAAAGAAAATGCTTATATGATTAGACGCTTGGGTGATTATATGGCTAATATTAAAGGTGAACTTAAACTTGTTAGCAAACATGCTTCTATGGTTACCACTCAAGTAGAACAAGTACTTAAGGCTCAAAAAGAAGTGCTTGATGAAATGAATAGTAAGAAAAATGATTATGCTATTAGAGTGGCTACTAGAACTGGTAGAATGACCCAGGAACCTTTGTATCCTGAAGGCCACCCTAATAGAATCGAGCAAGATTCTCAAAGAAATAATATTGATGTTCCTAGTTCTTCTAAAAAGAAGAAGAAGAAAAATGATAGAACTGTGCAAACTTCTAGTGAACCTATTTCTGAACCACCTGATAATCCAAATGATATTTCTATGTCTGATGCTGAAACACAATCTGGTAATGAACATGAACCTAGTAAAAATATTAATGATGATGTTCATGATGATGCTCAACCTAGTAATGATAATGATGTAGAAATTGAACCTGATGTTGATCTTGATAACCCACAATCAAAGAATCAACGTTATGATAAAAGAGACTTTGTTGCTAGGAAACATGGTAAAGAAAGGGAACCTTGGGTTCAGAAACCCATGCCTTTTCCTCCGAAACCATCCAAGAAAAAAGATGATGAGGATTTTGAGCGCTTTGCTGAAATGATTAGGCCTATCTTTTTGCGTATGCGATTAACTGATGTGCTCAAAACAAATTCTGGTGTTAAATATATGAAGGATATCATTACTAATAAAAGAAAGATACCAGAAGCTGAAATTTCCACCATGCTTGCTAATTATACTTTTAAGGGTGGAATACCAAAGAAACTTGGAGACCCCGGAGTACCTACTATACCTTGCTCCATTAAAAGAAATTATATTAAAACTGCTTTATGTGATCTTGGAGCCGGTGTTAGTGTTATGCCTCTCTCTTTATATCGTAGACTTGACTTGAATAAGCTGACACCTACTGAAATATCTTTGCAAATGGCTGATAAATCAACTGCTATACCTGTCGGTATTTGTGAGGATGTGCCTGTTGTGGTTGCGAACGTTACTATTTTAACGGACTTTGTTATACTTGATATTCCCGAGGATGATAGTATGTCTATTATTCTTGGAAGACCACTTCTTAATACTGGAGGGGCTGTTATTGATTGCAACAAAGGCAATGCCACTTTTCATATTAATGGTAATGAGCATATGGTACACTTTCCGAGGAAACAACCTCAAGTTCATAGTATCAACTCTATTGGAAAAATTCCATCGATTATATTTGGAGGTTTTGAATTTCCTCTTCCTACTGTCAAGAAGAAATATGATATTCTTATTATTGGGGATGTGCATATCCCCGTTGAGGTAACTTAATGTTATTCGAAATTTCTCCGGTTTCATGATTATCGGAATGAGTTTGTTAACAAGACTTGATCAACCTTGTTAGTGGATTCTTTTTGATGAGCATGAGATGGATGAAACTAGAAGCACAACCTTCTGTACCCACTCTATATTTTCTGTTATTTATATTAAATATAGAAAAAAATAGTATTTTTCTGTCTGTTTCCTGACTTACCCGTGCAATATAAAAATATCCCGAAAATAAAAGTCATCAGAATGACATGCCAATTTAATATGATTTTTTCGGGAATATTTGAGGATTTACTGTGCAAAAATTACCGCGGGAAGAGCTGCCACCTAGCCACGAGGGTGGTGGGCGCGCCCCCCTATAGGGCGCGCCCCCTGCCTCGTGGGCCCACGATGGCCCTCCTCCACTTATCCCTGCACCCATCTTCTTCCTCTATCTCACACAAACCCGAAAAACCAACTCAAGCACGAGTTCCAGCCACTTTTGCTGCGATTTTCAATCTCGTTGCTCAAAGCACCTCTCGCAAAACTGCTTGGGGAGATTGTTCCTTGGTATGTGACTCCTCCATTGGTCCAATTATTTTTTGTTCTAGTGCTCTATTCTTTGCAAGGTTCAAAATTGCGGATATCGGGTTCGTATCGGATTGCCCTTGACATATCGGATATCGGATATCGGGTGATATATCGGACGATATGTAGTTATATCGGAAATTAAAATTGGTCTATAATTTTCTATCTTAAGTGTTATACTTTCCATGCATTTTTAATATAATATGGAGTAAACCATGGAGATAAAATTGAACACACATCCTGCATGCCGAATTCACATGTACGAAAAATTGGTTCTCAGGCATGTAATAACCAAAACAGTAAGAAAAAAGCATAGGATGAAACAAATTAACACATAAAGTCATAAACTCCATATCCAGTTCAAGTGCATCACGATTCACGAGTAAATAGTTCAAACATATTTCAATTAAGTGCGTGTGGGCATAATAGTAAATATTGATCTAGTCGCTTCATTGTAGATTTTAGTCATCATCAAGGAAATTGTCCTCATTCTCTCCATCATCACTTGAAGAATCGTCCATCAACTTCATGGCTGTATCATCTTCGTCACAGTCAGAAGACTCTTCTTCAGCCTCCATGGTGCGGGCTCTCTTTGACTTGCTCGACGAACCTTTGCTCAGTGCTCTCTTCTTCTCATTTACGCCAGCCTGAGCCGGTTCATCTTGTTCACCATCATAATCAGATGCATTTTCACCTTCTCCATCTTGTTCTTCAACAATATTTTCTTGCTGCTGCCCTTCAACGGTCGCCTCCCCTTCAATCCACTCATTCGGTGGTTCATCATCAACAAACTTTACAGCTAATGGGTCTCTCTTCCTTTGAGCATACTTCCACTGAAGCCTCTTGTTAAACATGACATAGACAAGAGAATTCAATCTCTTCTGTGTTAATCTCGTCCTTTTCTTGGTATGGACCTACAATTAAGCAGCCATTAAGATCTAAGAAGCACAATACGCTACATGAAAAGGTAGTGCATAAAGTAAGTGATGTGCGTACCCTCTCAAATGCACTCCAATTCCTTTCACATGCAGATGAGCTACACGTCAAATTTAGAATCTTGATAGCCATCTTTCTTAATTCCTTTGCATCCGTGCCATGTGCCGCCCACCAATTTGCTGCAAATATAACCGAATTTAAGTTAGAAATTTGACAAGATAAATATTGTTGAAACCAGAAAGAGAGAGATAGAGATTTTACCTGGGGTGATATGTACTTTTCCTTTGTCGAATAGCCATTGCAGAGCCAAAAGAATCAGTGCCATTAGTGTACATATTTAGCTGGGCAACAATCATGTCTTGTAATTTGTCATTATCATGGTACACGCGACCTACACACTGTACAACTGCTGCGACGAAAACCTCTTCCTCCAACTCTGCCTTGTTCTCATAATAAAATAATGGATTCAAGTAATATCCAGCTTTATGCAATGGAGTCTTGAGTTTGTCGTTCCACCTTTCGTCTATAATATCCCAAATGAAACCATATTTCTTTGCATGTCCATCAAAACGGACAGCAATTTCCTTTTTTGCATTTTCAAGATCACCATAAAGGTAACCCATAGCAGGAACATCTCCATCCACCCTTCTAAGTACAAATGCTAGTGGCTCAAAATAGTTTATAAGTCACAAAATTGATGACCAAAAATCGTTGCCCATGACCAACTTAGCAATAACTTTTCCTGCTTTTTGCTTAGCAAACCTAGAGTCGCTCCACTTTGTTGATCCGAACATTTCTTTCAGTTCTTTTCTTTTGTCATACAGACTTTTCAAATTAAGGTAGCAAGTGGCAAACCGAGTCATTCTAGCTCGAACTAAATCACGATCACCAGTAAAAGAACGCATCATAGACAACACTCTAGTGTGGGCATAAATGTAACATGTAATAGACTTTGCTTTCTTAATTGTATTCTGGATAGCAGGCTTCTTAGCAATGTCCTCAAGCATTAGATCAATGGTATGTGCCGCACAAGCAGTCCAAAATATCTGAGGATATTTCTGTTTTAGTAACTTTGCTGCAGCCATGTTATTTGAAGCATTATCGGTCACTACTTGTAAAACCTTCTCCGAACCAATTTCATCTATGCATGAGTGTACCAAAGAATAGATGTAATTAGCATCATGAACATCTGCGGAAGCATCTATAGCTCGGAGAAACCACACGCTTCTAGCAGAATGAGATACCAAGTTCATTAGGCTTCTTCCCCGTCGATCTGTCCAAGAATCTGTCAAAAGAGAGCATCCAGTCAACGATCATGCCTCCTTGTGTGCATTTGCATATTCATCTAGTGATTTGACTCTGTTCTCCAACAAAGGAGTGCCAAGCTGATAAGGAGATGGCTTCTTCAATCGTGGGCCGTATTGTCCAATAGCTTCTATCATTAAATCGAATGAATCAAGGCGAACGGCATTTAATGGAATTCCAGCTTGGTAAAACCAATCTGCAATGTATTCATGAGTTCTCTGTTTCTCCTTCAACTTGTATGTTTCATTTAGTGTGGTTTGAGTGCTAGTCCGAGAATTCTTTCCTTTTCCACGAGTTTCTTCTGGTTTCTCACGATAACAGTCAAGTGGTCCTTTATTCAAAGACCTCTTTCGCACTAAACTGGTTGATTGATCTTGCTCATCGTCATCCTCCTCAGCAATATGAACCTGACTTCTAAGTTTGTTCAACTCTTCTTCTTTATCTAGTTTCTTTTGTTCTGCTGCCTCAAGGATAGTCTTCATCTTATCCCTAACATCTTGAGGAACTTGTGTGCATGGGGTAACCTGGCCTCTCAATCCAGCTAAATGTTGCTTCATCCTGGTGATTCCTCCACTGAAGATACTTTTACAGAAATTACATCCAACATTGTTCGGGTGCTTCTCACTTGGCGAAAATGCATACTCCCAAGCTGAATCCTTTTTTGGCTTATTTTTGGCTGACACTCCTTCCTGTGTTGCTGATGAAGTCGCACTCGCTGACATGATGATCTAAGAAATTACAAAAAATATTCCTGATTAATAAGCCATAAATATAAACAAAGAACTAGTGTACTAGTACTAGACGCAACAAAACAAAGCCACTTAATAAGCCATAAGCAAAAGAAATAGTGTACTAGTGCTAGACGCAAGAAGCATTCAAGCAATGAGGCAATACGGACTTGAGGACAGAATGCACACTCGTACTCTATGCTTAAACCTGAATGCGCATTTGCACTGTTTGCTTAAACCTGAATGCGAATATATTTGTACTCTCTCTCTCTCTTTCAAAACTGAACAAGTGCTCTATTTTTCCTCTGCTTCGTGTGTGCGTGGTAGAAACTGAACTAGCTTGCGCGTGTCTGTGTCCGCCGCCGGCGAGCGAGACGAGGGCCAGCACCCAACAGCCATCACTACTTGCTTGAAGCTCGTGGATTTACAGCTTGCCAGAGAAGGTTGTACCGTTGTAGATGATGGACGCCAAAGGAACTAATGGCAAGGATGGAGTAGGGTTCCAGCCGGAGAGCAAAGCAGAACGTCGTGTAGTTACCCGTCCGCCGTCGCAGCCGGCGGCCGCCAGGGGAAAACGTTCAGGATCGCAGCTGCCGCAGCCGTCGCCACTGTTGTGTACTAGTACGCCAAGAAAAAGACCTAGGTCTATTAGTACTAGGCAGGCTTGTGCACGTTTGTGGGCTGGGCTCATCCAGTTTATGTAAATTGGGCCACTTTTACATATCGTCCATATCGGTCAGACATGTATCGGCCTGAAATTGCGGGCTGACCAGCGATATTGCGGCCGGTAAGTTGAGAAACACAATTCTGGAAACAATAACATAGCTTCGTATCGGTGGGCAGTCAAAACCGATATTGCGGCCGATATTGCGGCCGATATTTAAAAGCTTGATTCTTTGCAAATTTGTGCTGCATAGGTGACCATGTTCTTGAGCTTGCATGTCAAATTTATATGGTTCTAAGTAGTTCGAATGCTTGATATAGGCTCTAGGCACTTGTAGGAGTAGTTGCTATCAGTTTTATTGAAGTTGGTTCATTTTTGTTTGAAGTTACTAAAAATTTCAGATTGTTTCAGAAAAATAATGAGGAGATTTTTGAGGGGTTCATCGAGCCAAAGCTCGAAGGAAAAGGCACCGAAGCCTAAGTATAATTTGCCGCGCACCGCGGAGATTCGGGCGTGTGAATGGCCTTCTGAAGATTTCTTGAGAGCAGCTGGTATCTATGAAGATTTTCATGAATTGGCTCACAATGCAGGCCTCACCGCTTTCCTCCAAGACCAATGCGATCAGTATCTCTTACTCACAAATACTTTTGTGCAAAACTTTCATTTTCATTCTAGGAACTCACCACCTACGGTGGAGTTTCATTTATATGATGAGCATAAGGAGATGTCACTTTATGATTTCTGTCGGATTTGTTTAATCCCTTTTGAGGGCAAGACAGAAGAACCACATCATGATGATGTGGCTGGGTTTATTGATACTATCACTGTAGGAGAAACTAGAAAGGTTTCCGATGCACGAATCACTAGCATACATTTTCCTGTTTTACGTTACTTTGCATTATTTGCCAGTCGTTGTTTAATTGGCCGTGGAAACAGTGGAGACCTTAGTATCCCTGATATAATTATTCTGCACCACGGTTTATACAGTGATAACACTTTTAGTATGGGCGGTATTATTGCTAGACGGTTAATTATGAACCGTACTAAGGGTCCCATCTTTGGAGGCGTCTATGCCACATGCCTAGCTGCATATTTTAACTTACCTATTAGGCATGCTGAGAAGGAAGAAAAAGGTGCTGCCCCGTGTTTATCTAGATCATAAAAGTATGGTGGCACATGATTTTATTGTTAAGAATAGGGCAGGAGAGCTTAAGTATCAATTGTTCTTTAACAAACATCATCCTGAAACTATTACGTTGCCTGCCCCTTCTTTGTTTAATTTTGTAGGACCCTACCTCGTTACGTGGGCTGCCGTCCAATCTTACAAGAATCCTGCATCAGCCCCGGAACAGGAGCCACAAGATGAGCCTCCACGACAATCTGCTTATTCTTGGGATCCAGAGATGACTGTCAGCCAGTGGCAGTCAGAGTCTTCTTCTTCATCACAGTATGATCCCAACTATCCTTCCTCTTCATAGTACGACCCCAACAACTATTATTATGGATATCCGCCAGGCCAGCCGTGGCCATAGACCAACTTAGGCCAAAAGCCTAAGCTTGGGGGAGTACGTATTTCTCACCGACATTACATTTATGTTCACACACACTCATTGCTAGATGTTGGTGCTCATACTTTTTCACTGTAATATCCATGCTAGTTTATTTTCTTTTTCCTGCTTTCTTCTTGTGTGTTTGTTAAACCTTAAGAAAAACCAAAAAAATTAGTAGTAGTTTATTTTTCTGCTGTAGTAGTAATAACTAAAAAAAGAAAACCCAAAAATATTTCCCGTTCTTCTTTTGCTTGTTGGGAGCTTTCCCGTGTAAATATTTTTATTTCTTTTCTTTTCTTTGGGGGTCAGTAGGAGAAGACCATAATTGAATTGTTGAAGTGGCTCCTATATGCATTATTCTTGATTTAACCCAGAGCCCATATTGCCTTGTCTTCTCCTGTTTATTCAATGCTCTCAGATTCCAGCTTAGTCCAATGCATGTACACTCTTATTATTATTCACACAATTCGGTTGTGCAAGTGAAAGGCAATTATGATGATATATGATGGGCTGACTGAGATGAGAAAAGCTGGTGTGAACTCGACCTCTTTTGTTTTTGTAAATATGATGAGCCCCTCGTTCTTGATTCAGCTTATTATGAATAAACATGTTCGCAATGACAATTAGAGATCATCGTTGCTTGTGCCATGCTTGATTAGCTATGAGTTATAATGGTTTACCTTGTGTGCCAACATGCTATTGAGGTGGTTATGATGTGGTATGATGGGGTGGTATCCTCCTTTGAATGATTTAAGTGACTTGACTTGGCACATGTCCACGCATGTAGTTGAAACAAATCAACATAGCCTTCACGATATTTATGTTCATGGTGGATTATATCCTACTCATGCTTGCATCCAATGTTTATTAATTTTAATGCATGTACATGGCTGTTGTCTCTCTCTAGTTGGTCGCTTCCCAGTCTTTTGCTAGCCTTCACTTGTACTAAGCGGGAATACTGCTTGTGCATCCAATCCCTTAAACCCCAAAGTTATTCCAGATGAGTCCACTATACCTTCCTATATGCAGTATCTACTTGTCGTTCCAAGTAAATTTGTATGTGCCAAACTCTAGACCTTCAAACAAACATTCTGTTTTGTATGCTCGAATAGCTCATATATCAACCAAGGTTGTCCTTATATTCCGTGTTAGGCGGGTTATTCTCAAGAGGAGTGGACTCCGCTCCTCACTCACGAGAAAATGGCTGGTCACCGAGATGCCCAGTCCCATGCTTTATGCAAACTAAATCAAAATTAATTGCAAACAAAACTCCCCCTGGGACCTGATGTATGTTGGAGGCACTCGTTGTTTCGAGCAAGCCATGGATTGATGCTTGTTGGTGGAGGGGGAGTATAAACTTTACCATTCTGTTTGGGAACCGCCTATAATGTGTTTAGCATGGAAGATATCGCCATCTCTTAGTTGTTACGTTGACAATGAAAGTATATCGCTCAAAATACAATTTATCTCTATTTCAAAACCGAGCTCTGGCACCTCTACAAATCCCTGATTCCCTCTGCGAAGGGCCTATCCATTTACTTTTATGTTGGGTCATCACCCTCTTATTAAAAAGCACTAGCTGGAGAGCACAGCTGTCATTTGCATTCATTACTGTTAGTTTATATTGGGTATGACTTTGATTGGATCTCTTTTACCATGAATTACAATGTCTAGTCAGTCCTTGAGCTTTAAAGGTGCTCTGCATTTATGTTTTGCGGTCTCAGAAAGGGCTAGCGAGATACCATCTTGTTATATCATATTATGATTGTTTTGAGAAAGTGTTGTCATCCGAGATTTATTATTATGGCTTGCTAGTTGATTATGCTATTGATATGAGTAATTATGAGACCTGGGAATTATTGCAAATGTGGTTAGTTATGATCAATGCTGAAAACTTGAATGCTGGCTTGACATAGTTACAACAACAAGAGCAAACAGACTTTGTAAAAGTTTTTCTTTCTTTCTTTCAGTTTGTCAACTGAATTGCTTGAGGACAAGCAAGGGTTTAAGCTTGGGGGAGTTGATACGTCTCCGTCGTATCTACTTTTCCAAAAACTTTTGCCCTTGTTTTGGACTCTAACTTGTATGATTTGAATGGAACTAACCCGACTGACGTTGTTTTCAGCAGAATTACCATGGTGTTCTTTTATGTGCAGAAAACAAATATTCTCGGAATGACCTGAAACTCCACGGAACATCTTAGAAAAAACAATAAAAAATCCTTGCCAAAGATGAAGACCAGGGGGGCCACCCTTCTCACGAGGGTGGGGGGCGCGCCCCCCCTAGGGCGCGCCCCCCTACCTCATGGGCCCCCTGTTGCGTCTCCGACTCCAACTCCACCTTCATATATTGAGTTTCGATGAGAAAAAAATCAGAGAGAAGAAATCATCGCGTTTTACGATACGGAGCCACCGCCAAGCCCTAAAACCTCTCGGGAGGGCTGATCTGGAGTCCGTTCGGGGCTCCGGAGAGGAGGATTCGTCGCCGTCGTCATCATCAACCATCCTCAATCACCAATTTCATGATGCTCACCGCCGTGCGTGAGTAATTCCATCGTAGGCTTGCTGGACGGTGATGGGTTGGATGAGATTTATCATGTAATCGAGTTAGTTTTGTTAGGGTTTGAACCCTAGTATCCATTATGTTCTGAGATTGATGTTGCTATGAATTTGCTATGCTTAATGCTTGTCACTAGGGCCGGCGTGCCATGATTTCAGATCTGAACCTATTATGTTTTCATGAATATATGTGAGTTCTTGATCCTATCTTGCAAGTCTATAGTCACCTACTATGTGTTATGATCCGGCAACCCCGAAGTGACAATAATCGGACCACTCCCGGTGATGACCATAGTTTGAGGAGTTCATGTATTCACTATGTGCTAATGCTTTGTTCCGGTTCTCTATTAAAAGGAGGCCTTAATATCCCTTAGTTTCCAATAGGACCCCGCTGCCACGGGAGGGTAGGACAAAAGATGTCATGCAAGTTCTTTTCCATAAGCACGTATGACTATATACGGAATACATGCCTACATTACATTGAGGAATTGGAGCTAGTTCTGTGTCACCCTATGTTATGACTCTTACATGATGAACTGCATCCGGCATAATTATCCATCACTGATCCGGTGCCTACGAGTTTTCCATATACTAGTTTACGCTTATTTACTTTCCCGCTGCTACTGTTACAATCACTACAAAATACCAAAAGCATTACTTTTGCTGTCTTTACTTTTGTTGCTGCTACCACCACTATCATATTACTTTGCTACTAAACACCTTTCTGCAGATACTAAGTTTCCAGGTGTGGTTCAATTAACAACTCAGCTGCTAATACTTGAGAATATTCTTTGGCTCCCCTTGTGTCGAATCAATAAATTTGGGTTGAATACTCTACCCTCGAAAGCTGTTGCGATCCCCTATACTTGTGGGTTATCACCCTCCCGTGGCAGCGGGGTCCTAATGGAAACTATGGGATATTAAGGCCTCCTTTTAATAGAGAACCGGAATAAAGCATTAGCACATAGTGAATACATGAACTCCTCAAACTACGGTCATCACCGGTAAGTATCCCGATTATTGTCACTTTGGGGTTAATGGATCATAACATATAATAGGTGACTATAGACTTGGAAGATATGATCAAGAACTCTCATATATTGATGAAAACATAATAGGTTCAGATCTGAAATCATGGCACTTGGGCCCTAGTGACAAGCATTAAGCATAGCAAAGTCATAGCAACATTAATCTCAGAACATAGTGGATACTAGGGATCAAACCCTAACAAAACTAACTTGATTACATGGTGAATCTCATCCAACCCATCACCATCCAGCAAGCCTATGATGAATTACTCACGCACGGCGGTGAGCATCATGAAATTGGTGATGGACGATGGTTGATGATGACGACAGCGACGAATCCCCCTCTCCGGAGCCCCGAACGGACTCCAGATCATCCCTCTCGAGAGGTTTTAGGGCTTGGCGGCGGTTCCGTATCGTAAAACGCGATGATTTCTTCTCTCTTATTTTTTTATCCCCGAAAGCATTTATATAGAGTTGGAGTTGGAGTCGGGAGGTCTCCAGGGGGCCCATGAGGTAGGGGGCGCGCTCTAGGGGGGGCGCCCCCCACCCTCGTGGCAAGGGTGTGGGCGCCCTGGTCTTCATCTTTGGCGAGAATTTTTATTATTTATTGTAAGATATTCCGTGGAGTTTCAGGTCATTCCGAGAACTTTTGTTTTCTGCACATAAAACAACATCATGGCAATTCTGCTGAAAACAACGTCAGTCCAGGTTAGTTCCGTTCAAATCATACAAGTTAGAGTCCAAAACAAGGGCAAAAGTGTTTGGAAAAGTAGATACGACGGAGACGTATCAACTCCCCCAAGCTTAAACCCTTGCTTGTCCTCAAGCAATTCAGTTGACAAACTGAAAGAAATAAAGAACAAACTTTTACAAACTCAGTTTGCTCTTGTTGTTACAAATATGTCAAGCTAGCATTCAAGTTTTCAGCAAAGATCATAACTAACCACATTTGCAATAATTCTCAGGTCTGATGATTACCCATATGAATAGCATAATCAACTAGCAAGCCATAATAATAAATCTCAGATGACAACACTTTCTCAAAACAATTATAATATGATATAACAAGATGGTATCTCGCTAGCCCTTTCTGAGACCGCAAAACATAAATGCAGAGCACCTTTAAAGATCAAGGACTGACTAGACATTGTAATTCATGGTAAAAGAGATCCAATCATAGTCACACACAATGTAAACTAACAATAATGAATGCAAATGACAGCTACGCTCTCCAGCTAGTGCTTTTTAATAAGAGGGTGATGACTCAACATAAAAGTAAATAGATAGGCCCTTCGCAGAGGGAATCAGGGATTTGTAGAGGTGCCAGAGCTCGGTTTTGAAATAGAGGTGAATAATATTTTGAGTGGTATACTTTCATTGTCAGCATAACAACCAAGAGATGGCGATATCTTCCCTGCTCCACGCATTATAGGCGGTTCCCAAACTGAATGGTAAAGTTTATACTCCTCCTCCACCAACAAACATCAATCCATGGCTTGCTCGAAACAACGAGTGCCTCCAACATACATCAAGTCCCAGGGGGAGTTTGTTTGCAATTATTTTGAGTTAGTTTGCATAAAGCATGGGACTGGGCATCCCGGTGACTAGCCATTTATCTCGTGAGTGAGGAGCGGAGTCCACTCCTCTTGAGAAAACCCCGCCTAGCATGGAAGATACAGGCAGCCCTAGTTGACACATGAGCTATTCGAGCATACAAAACATGATGATTATTTGAAGGTTTAGAGTTTGGCACATACAAATTTACTTGAAACGGCAGGTAGATACCGCATATAGGAAGGTATAGTGGACTCATCTGGAATAACTTTGGGGTTTAAGGGATTGGATGCACAAGCAGTATTCCCGCTTAGTACAGGTGAAGGCTAGCAAAAGACTGGGAAGCGACCAACTAGAGAGCGACAACAGCCATGTACATGCATTGAAATTAATAAACATTGGGTGCAAGCATGAGTAGGATATAATCCACCATGAACATAAATATCATGAAGGCTATGTTGATTTGTTTCAACTACATGCATGAACATGTGCCAAGTCAAGTCACTTAAATCATTCAGTGGAGGATACCACCCTATCATACCACATCATAACCATTTTAATAGCATGTTGGCACGCAAGGTAAACCATTATAACTCATAGCTAATCAAGCATGGCACAAGCAACTGTGATCTCTAATTGTCATTGCAAACATGTTTATTCATAACAAGCTGAATCAAGAACGATGAACTCATCATATTTACAAAAACAAAAGAGGTCGAGTTCGTACCAGCTTTTCTCATCTCGTGTCAGTCCATCATATATCATCATAATTGCCTTTCACTTGCACGACCGAACGATGTGAATAATAATAAGAGTGCACGTGCATTGGACTAAGCTAGAATCTGCGAGCATTCAATAAATAGGGGAAGACAAAGCAATATGGGCTCTTGGTTAAATCAACAATAAAGCATATAAGAGCCACATCAACAATTTAATCATGGTCTTCTCCTACTGACCCCCAAAGAAAAGAAAAGAAATAAAACTATTTACACGGGAAAGCTCCCAACAAGCAAAAGAAGATCAGGAAATATTTTTGGGTTTTCTTTTTAATCACTACTACAAGCATGGAAAGTAAATTAATTAAAAGCTACAACTAATTTTTTGGTTTTTCTTAAGGTTTATTAAACACACAAGAAGAAAGCATAAAAGGAAATAAACTAGCATGGATGATACAATGAAAAAGTATGAGCACCAACATCTAGCAATGAGTGTGTGTGAACATAAATGTAATGCCGGTGAGAAATACGTACTCCCCCAAGCTTAGGCTTTTGGCCTAAGTTGGTGTATGGCCACGGCTGGCCTGGCTGATATCCATAATAATAGTTGGGGTCGTACTGCGATGAGGAAGAAGAGGGCTCCGATTGCCACTGGCTGGCAATCATCTCCAGATCCCACTGATAGTTAGACTGTCGTGAAGGATCAAATTGTGGTTCCGGTTCTGGCTCCTCGGCTGGTGCAGGGTTCTGGTCGGCATGGATAGCCGTCAACGGAACAAGGTACGTGCCTACAGTCAAATCAAACAAAGAAGGAGAAGGCAAGGTAATAGTCTCAGGATGATGTTTATTAAAGAATAATTGATATTTAAGCTCTCCTGCCCTATTCTTAATAATAAAATCATGTGCTACCATACTTTTATAATCTAAATAAACACGAGGTAGCACTTTTTCTTCCTTCTTAGCATGCCTAATAGGTATGTTAAAATGTGCAGCTAGGCGTGTAGCATAGATGCCTCCAAAGATGGGACCGTTAATACGGTTCATACTTAACGTCTAGCAATAATGCCGCCCATACTAAAAGTGTTACCACTGTATAAACCTTGGAGCAAAATAATAATATCAGGGATACTAAGGTTTCCACAATTTCCGCGACCAATTAAGCAACGACTAGCAAATAATGCAAAGTAACGTAAGACAGAAAAATGTATGCTACTGATTCGTGCATCGGAAACCTTCCTAGTTTCCCCTACAGTGATAGTATTAATGAATCCCTCCACATCATCACGATGTGGTTCTTCTGTCTTACCCTCAAAAGGGACTAAACAAACCCCAAAAAAAATCATAAAGTGACATCTCCTTATGCTCATCATATAAATGAAACTCCATCATAGGTGGTGAGTTCCTAGAATGGAAATGAAAGTTTTGCACAAAGGTATTTGTGAGTAAGAGATACTGATCGCATTGGTCGTGGAGGAAACCGGTGAGGCCTGCAGTATGAGCCAATTCATGAAAATCTTCATAAATCTCGGCTGCTCTCAAGAATCCTCGGTAGGCCATTCACACGCCCGAACCTCCGCGGTGCGCGGCAAATTATACTTAGGCTTCGGTGCCTTTTCCTTCGAGCTTTGGCTCGATGAGCCCCTCAATAATCTCCTCATCATTTTCTGAAAAATTCTGAAATTTTTAGTAACTTCAAAATAAAAGTAAACCAAACTCAATAATATTGATAGCAACTACTCCTACAAGTGTCTAGAGCCTATATCATGCATCAAAACTACTTTTGACCATATAAATTTGACATGCAAGCTCAAGAACAGGGTCACCTAAGAAGCAAAAATTTGCAATGAATAAAGCACTAGAACAAAAACTAATTGGACCAATGGAGGAGTCACATACCAAGGAACAATCTCCCCAAGCAGTTTTGTGAGAGGTGCTTTGAGCAAGGAGATCGAAAATGGTAGCAAAACGAGCTTGGACTCGGGTTTGAGCTGGTTTTTAGTGTTTGTGGGAGGAAGAAGAAGATGGGTGCAGGAATAAGTGGAGGAGGGCCACCGTGGGCCCACGAGGCAGGGGGCGCGCCCTCCACCCTTGTGGCAAGGTGGTTGGCCCCCCTGGTGTGTTCTTTACACCATAAATCCTCAAATATTCTATAAAAATCATATTTAATTTTCAGGGCATTTGGAGAACTTTTATTTTCGAGGTATTTTTATATTGCATGGATAATCAGATAACAGACAGTAAAATATTTATTTTCACTTTATTTCAACTAAATAACAGAAAGTATAGAGAGGGTACAGAAGGTTGTGCTTCTAGTTTCATCCATCTCATGCTCGTCAAAAGGAATCCACTAACAAGGTTGATCAAGTCTTGTTAACAAACTCATTCCGATTAACATGAAACCGAAGAAATTTCAAATAACACTATGTTACCTCAACGGGGATATGCACATCCCCAATAATAAGTATATCATATTTCTTCTTGACAGTAGGAAGAGGAAATTCAAAACCTCCAAATATAAACGATGGAATTTTTCCGATAGAATTGATACTATGAACTTGAGGTTGTTTCCTCGGAAAGTGTACCGTATGCTCATTACCATTAACATGAAAAGTGACATTGCCTTTGTTGCAATCAATAACAGCCCCTGCAGTATTAAGAAAAGGTCTTCCAAGAATAATAGACATACTATCGTCCTCGGGAATATCAAGAATAACAAAGTCCGTTAAAATAGTAACGTTTGCAACCACAACAGGCACATCCTCACAAATACCGACAGGTATAGCAGTTGATTTATCAGCCATTTGCAAAGATATTTCAGTAGGTGTCAACTTATTTAAGTTAAGTCTACGATATAAAGAGAGAGGCATAACAGTAACACCGACTCCAAGATCACATAAAGCAGTTTTAACATAGTTTCTTTTAATGGAGCATGGTATAGTGGGTACTCCTGGATCTCCAAGTTTCTTTGGTGTTCCACCCTTAAAATTATAATTAGCAAGCATGGTGGAAATTTCAGCTTCTGGTATCTTTCTTTTATTTGTAACAATATCTTTCATGTACTTAGCATAAGGATTCATTTTGAGCATATCAGTCAATCGCATACGCAAAAAGATAGGTCTAATCATTTCAGCAAATCGCTCAAAATCCTCATCATCCTTTTTCTTGGATGTTTTGGGAGGAAAATGCATGGGTTTCTGAACCCAAGGCTCTCTTTCTTTACCATGTTTCCTAGCAACAAAGTCTTTCTTATCATAACGTTGATTCTTTGATTGTGGGTTATCAAGATCAACATCAGGTTCAATTTCTACATCATTATCATTACTAGGTTGAGCATCATTATGAACATCATCATTAACATTTTCATTAGGTTCATGTTCATTGCCAGATTGTGTTTTAGCATCAGACATAGATATACCATTTGGATTATCAGGTGGTTCAGCAATAGGTTCACTAGAAGTTTGCACAGTTTTATCATTTTTCTTTTTCTTCCTTTTAGAGGAACTAGGTGCATCAATATTATTTCTCTGAGAATCTTGCTCAATTCTCTTAGGGTGGCCTACATGATACAAAGGATCCTGAGTCATTCTACCAGTTCTAGTAGCCACTTTAACAGCATAATTATTTTTCTTACTATTCATCTCATTGAGCAATTCTTTTTGAGCTTTAAGTACTTGTTCTACTTGAGTGGTAACCATAGAAGCATTTTTGCTAACAAGTTTAAGTTTACCTCTAATATTAGCCATATAATCACCCAAGTATTTAATCATATCAACATCTTGTTTTAATTGTCTACGAAAATAAGCATTGAAGTCTTCTTGCTTAAACATAAAATTATCAAACTCATCCAAGCATTGACTAGCAATTTTAGTAGGAGGGATTTCAGCTTTATCATATCTATAGAGAGAATTTACCTTCACTACCTGTGTCGGGTTATCGAGGTCTAGAGGTTCTTCAATAAATAAAGGATTAAGATCATATGTTTCTTCGACAGGCGGTAAATTAAGACCATGTCTTTCTTCAATAGGAGGTAAATTCTTAACATCTTCAGCTTTAATACCATTTTTTCATAGATTTCTTTGCCTCTTGCATATCTTCGGGACTGAGAAATAGAACACCTCTCTTATTTGGAGTTGGTTTAAGAATAGGATCATTAATTGGAGCAGGAGCTGGTTCAGGAGCTGGCTCAGGAGGTGCCCAATTATTTTCATTTGTCAACATATTATTCAATAAAATCTCATCTTCATCCGGTGTTCTTTCCCTGAAAAGAGAACCAGCACAACTATCCAGGTAATCTCTAGAAGCATCGGTTAGTCCATTATAAAAGATAACAAGTATTTCATTTTTCTTAAGAGGATGATCAGGCAAAGCATTAAGTAACTTGAGAAGCCTCCCCCAAGCTTGTGGGAGACTCTCTTCTTTAATTTGCACAAAGTTGTATATTTCTTTAAAGCAACTTGTTTCTTATGAGCAGGGAAATATTTAGCAGAGAAGTAGTAAATCATATCTTGGGGACTACGCACACAACCAGGATCAAGAGAATTAAACCATATCTTAGCATCACCCTTTAATGAGAACGGAAATATTTTAAGGATATAAAAGTAGCGAGATCTCTCATCATTAGTGAACAGGGTAGTTATATCATTTAATTTAGTAAGATGTGCCACAACAGTTTCAGATTCATAGCCATGAAAAGGATCAGATTCAACCAAAGTAATTATATCAGGATCAACAAAGAATTCATAATCCTTATCAGTAACACAGATAGGTGAGGTAGCAAAAGCAGGGTCAGGTCTCATCCTAGCATTTAGAGATTGCTTATTCCATTTAGCTAATAACCTTTTGAGTTCATATCTATCTTTGCAAGCTAAAATAGCTAAAGAAGCTTCTTGATCAAATAAATAACCCTCAGGAATAACAAGTGATTCTTCATCATCACTTTCATCATCATAATCAGATTCAATATTTTCAATCTCTCTAGCCCTAGCAAGTCATTCCTCGAGAAAATCACTAAGTGGCATAGTAGTATCAGGCATAGAGGTAGTTTCATCATAAGTATCATGCATAGCAGAAGTAGCATCATCAATAGCATGCGACATATCAGAACGAATAGCAGAAGCAGGTTTAGGTGTCGCAAGCTTACTCATAACAGAAGGTGAATCAAGTGCAGAGCTAGATGGCAGTTCCTTACCTCCTCTCGTAGTTGAGGAATAGATCTTGGTTTTTGGATCTCTCAAGTTCTTCATAATGATAAGCAGATATAAATCCCAAGTGACTCAAAGAATAGAGCTATGCTCCCCGGCAACGGCGCCAGAAAATAGTCTTGATAACCCACAAGTATTGCGGACCACAACAGCTTTCGAGGGTAGAGTATTCAACCCAAATTTATTGATTCGACACAAGGGGAGCCAAAGAATATTCTCAAGTATTAGCCGCTGAGTTGTCAATTCAACCACACCTGGAAACTTAGTATCTGCAGCAAAGTGTTTAGTAGCAAAGTAATATGATAGTGATGGTAACGGTAACAAAAGAGTAACGAAAGCAAAGTAATGTTTTTGGTATTTTGTAGTGATTGTAACAATAGCAACGGGAAAGTAAATAAGCATAAACCAGTATATGGAAACTCGTAGGCATCGGATCAATGATGGATAATTATGCCGGATGTGGTTCATCACGTAACAGTCATAACATAGGGTGACATAGAACTAGCTCCAATTCGTCAATGTAATGTAGGCCTGTATTCCGAATATAGTCATACGTGCTTATGGAAAAGAACTTGCACGACATCTTTTGTCCTACCCTCCCATGGCAGCGGGGTCCTAATGGAAACTAAGGGATATTAAGGCATCCTTTTAATAGAGAACCGGAACAAAGCATTAGCACATAGTGAAAACATGGACTCCTCAAACTACGGTCATCACCGGTAAGTATCCCGATTATTGTCACTTCGGGGTTAACGGATCATAACACATAATAGGTGATTATAGACTTGCAAGATAGGATCAAGAACACTCATATATTGATGAAAACATAATAGGTTCAGATCTGAAATCATGGCACTCGGGCCCTAGTGACAAGCATTAAGCATAGCAAAGTCATAGCAACATCAATCTCAGAACATAGTGGACACTAGGGATCAAACCCTAACAAAACTAGCTCGATTACATGATAGATCCCATCCAACCCATCACCGTCCAGCAAGCCTACGATGGAATTACTCACGCACGGCGGTGAGCATCATGAAATTGGTGATGGAGGATGGTTGATGATGACGATGGTGACGGATTCCCCTCTCCGGAGCCCCGAACGGACTCCAGATCAGCCCTCCCGAGAGGTTTTAGGGCTTGGCGGCGGCTCCGTATCGTAAAACGCGATGATTTCTTCTCTCTTATTTGTTTCTCCCCGAAAGCAGTTATATAGAGTTGGAGTTGGAGTCGGGAGGTCTCCAGGGGGCCCACGAGGTAGGGGGCGCCCCCCACCCTCGTGGCAAGGGTGTGGCCCCCTGGTCTTCATCTTTGGCGAGGATTTTTTATTATTTATTGTAAGATATTCCATGGAGTTCAGGTCATTCCGAGAACTTTTGTTTTCTGCACATAAAACAACATCATGGCAATTCTGCTGAAAACAGCGTCAGTCCCGGTTAGTTCCATTCAAATCATACAAGTTAGAGTCCAAAACAAATGCAAAAGTGTTTGGAAAAGTAGATACGACAGAGACGTATCAGAGAGCGACCACCGGGTTGTATCTGGCACTTGGAAGGGTGTGTTTTATTAAGAATCCGGTTCTAGTTGTCATAAGGTCAAGGTACAACTCCAAGTTGTCCTGTTACCGAAGATCACGGCTATTCGAATAGATTAACTTCCCTGCAGGGGTGCACCACATTTCCCAACACGCTTGATCCCCTTTGTCCGGACACACTTTTTTGGGTCATGCCCGGCCTCGGAAGATCAACACGTCGCAGCCCTACCTAGGCACAACAGAGAGGTCAGCACGCCGGTCTAAATCCTATGGCATAGGGGTCTGGGCCCATCGCACATTGCACACCTGCATGTTGCGAGGGAGGCCAGAGAGCAGACCTAGCCTCCCTTATACAAGAGCAGGCGTTCCAGTCCAACCCGGCGCGCGCCGCTCAGTCGCTGATGTCACAAAGGCTTCGGCTGATACCACAACGTCGAGTGCCCATAACTGTCCCCGCGTAGATGGTTAGTGCGTATAGGCCAGTGGCCAGACTCAGATCAAATACCAAGATCTCGTTAAATGTGTTATCTTGAAATAACCGCAAACGTCATCCAGGGCCAGGCCCACCTCTCTCCTAGGTGGTCTCAACCTGCCCTGTCGCTTCGCCACAAAGATTCACACAGAGGGCTGTCGGGAAAGTATGTCCTTCCAGCCCCCAATTCGTGAATCAACCGCGGGTACTCCTCGAGCCGACTCGTCTTTTGTCACCACAAGTATCATATATTATTTATAAGTATATACCCGTGACCACCTCCCAAGTGATCACGGCCCGATAGTATAGCATGGCAGACGGACAAGAATGTAGGGCCACTAATGGTAAACTAGCATCCTATACTAAGCATTTAGGATTGCAGGTAAGGTATCAATAGTTGTAGCAAAAATGACAGGCTATGCATCAGAATAGGATTAATGGAAAGCGGTAAGAAGCTACACTACTCTAATGCAAGCAGTATAGAGAAGAGTAGGCGATATCTGGTGATCAAGGGGGAGGGCTTGCCTAGTTGCTCTGGCAAGAGAGAGGGGTCGTCAACACCGTAGCCGTACTGGGTAGCAGCGACGTCGGTCTCGGTGTCTAGCGAGAGAAGAGGGGGAAGAAACAATAAATATAATGCAAACAAAAGCATGACGATACATGACATGACAAAACGTGATGCCAAGTGTGCCCTAACGCGGTACGAGGTGGTACCGGTGAAGGGGGAAAACATCCGGGAAAGTATTCCCGTTGTTTCGCATTTTCGGACAGATGAACTGGAGGGGGAAAGTTGCGAGTTCAATTTGTTAGGGATGTGTGGTGGACGAATGGGCTGCGTATCCAGATTCGTCTCGTCGTTCTGAGCAACTTTCATGTACAAAGTTTTTTCATCCGAGCTATGGTTTATTTTATATTAATTTTAAAAGGATTAAATCATTTTTATGATTTATTTAATTATTTTAATGCAACATTATCTAGAATAGTGCTTGCTGACGTCATCATGATGTCAGCAGTTGACCTGGTCAACCTGACAGGTGGGTCTCGTTCGTCATTGACACATTTAATTAGCGGGTTAATTAAACAGGGTCAATTAGTTTCATTAATGGTTAGGTTAATCTAATCAGGATTAATTAGTTTAATTAATTCTTTAATTAATTAATTAATTTGATTTATTATTTTTTAAATCTCTTTTTTTGTTAAAACGTTCTGGGCGTGGGGCCCATCTGTCATAGGCCCCCGGGGCCTTAGCGGTTCCGGTGCTACGGGCATCGCGGGTGCGGGCGCTGCCCGAGTGGGCGCACGCCTAGGGGCGCGTGGGGCGGCGGACCCGGCAGGGTGCCGGAGTAGCAGGGGGCGGTGGCCACGACGTGGCCACGACCGAAGCGGGGCGAGGCCGCGGTGGTGCCCACAGCAGCCGGATGCGGTGCTCGGCCGCGGCCCAGCAGGAGCTGCGGCAGTGGCCGCGGGGAGGCTAGGCCGGAGCCGCAGGGGGTAGCGGGCGGTGACTGAAGGTGGCGCAGAGGGGCGAGGCCACCAAGGTGACGGGGCGCTGCAGAGCAGGGGAGGCGAATGGTGGATGACGGCGAGCAGTGGCCAGAGCCGCCTCGCGGAAGGAAGGGGGTGGCCACAGCGCGGCCCCGGTGCGGCCGAGGGCGGGGCGGCGAAGACGGCAAGCGGCGCGTGCGGGGGTTGGTTGGGTGCGCCGGGGCACGCAGCAGCGCAGCGGCGAGGAGGGGGCACGGGACGCGTTGGTCGTGTGCTGGCCGCGGTGAGGCACGGAGCAGCCCACTCCGGCGACCATTTGGTCGGCCGCGAGCACCAGGAGGACGGCGCGCAGAGGGACGCGGGCAGTGGTGCAGGCATGGCATGCAAGGGGTGGCCAGAGCGAGCACAATGACGACGAGCAGCGGGCGCGTGTGCGCGTGGTGGTGCACGAGAAGACAGAGAGGAGGGAGAGGGTGAGCTCACGGGGGAAAGCAGGGAACGGGGAAGTGGTGCTCGTGGTGGTCGACGGGGACGACGGCGATGGGGAGGCAGGCCGACGGAGAGGAGGAAGCAGGCCGGTGGGGGAGCTCCGGGTGCCGGCGTCGACGTATAGGGGCGAGGGGATCGGGAATCCTCCCGATCCAGATCCAATCGAGGGGGGAAGTGGTGGGGGAGCGAGTGGGGCGACGTGGGGAAACGGCTAGGGTTTCGGGGGGAGGGTTATGGGGAGTGCGGGGGAGAGTGGCCGGTTGGGCCGGCCTGGTGGGGTGGCCGACGGGGCCGGCTGGGTCGAGGCCCAGTGGGGGCTTTCTCTTTCTATTTCTTTTTCCTGATTGTTCTTTTCTTTTTAGTTATTATTCTTTTCTATTTATTTTTAGCTTCCTCTTAGTTTCTGTTTTATAAAAATTATCACTAGTACCTAAACTTGCATTTATAATTATACTACGCTCATAGTAATTATTAACCCAAAACAAAATAGTTTAATATTTAATAAAATCCAATACGTATTTATTTAATTGTTATAACTACTGTTTTAATTACCCAAGTGCATTTAAACCTTTTATAACAATGTGGCTTCTCCACCATTACTACTTATGCATTATTTGGCTCACTCCGAACATTTTAGTTTTAATATTTGAAAACTTTTATTGTTTGGTTTTACTTTAAAATTTGAAATTTTTAACTAGGTCTCGAACTGACGCGAGTTTATCACAGTAACCGAGGTGACGTGGCATCATTAGCGGAGGTTCACTGTAGCTTAACTACCTGGGCGTCACAATTCTCCTCCACTACAAGAAATCTCGTCCCGAGATTTAAGAGGTGTAAGGTGGAAGAATACGTTATGGAATTCTAACGATTCATCTTGGTCTTGGTTGCTCTTCTCGAAGAGGTTGATCCATAGCATTGATGTCTTCATTTCTCGGTATCAATGCTTCATGATGAAGTTGTTGTCCTTCCTCCGAAACTCCACCGTACTTACGAAGGGTCAAGGGATAACTTCGGAAAAATGAACCTTAGAAGGATGATTATCTGGTAGATAGTTCAGGGTATACGGCAGAAAGTATCTCTCGAATTGAACTTAAGAAAAACATCGAGAGCAAAATAAGAAGGTTTCACGAGAAGTTTCGAACGGGTAGGCAATCGTTCGATGCCTGAAACAAAGTGTGAAAGGGGCCCAGAGCAACCAGAATAAGTATTGCGTGTGTTACCAAATTAGATCACTAGGAAGGTGGTCCGTGAATTATATACGAGGCCACGCACGAGGCACAACCTTGTGAACAGGGGGTGTACAGGAGAGTCAGATTTCGATCCTGTGGAACTGTGGGTTATGGGCCCACCATGTGGGTTAATAGTAGGAAGAGGGGTGATGTCTTGCACGATCATGCAAGCAAGGTGAGGGAGTCCTGGATTAGGGGGTGTCCGGATAGCAGGACTATACCTTCAGCCGGACTCCTGGACTATGAAGATACAAGATTGAAGACTTCGTCCCGTGTCCGGAAGGGACTTTCCTTGGCGTGGAAGGCAAGCTTGGAGATACGGATATATAGATCTCCTACCATTGTAACCGACTCTATGTAACCCTCACCCTCTCCGGTGTCTTTATAAACCGGAGGGTTTTAGTCCGTAGGACAACATACAGAACAACAATCATACCATAGGCTAGCTTCTAGGGTTTAGCCTCTTCGATCTCGTGGTAGATCTACTCTTGTACTATCCATATCATCAATGTTAATCAAGCAGGACGTAGGGTTTTACCTCCATGAAGAGGGCCCGAACCTGGGTAAAACTTCGTGTCCCTTGCCTCCTGTTACCATCCGGCCTAGACGCACAGTTCGGGACCCCCTACCCGAGATCCGCCGGTTTTGACACCGACATTGGTGCTTTCATTGAGAGTTCCTCTGTGTCATCGCCATCAGGAAGGATGCCTGGCCCCATCTTTAAAGACGGCACCGTTTCTAAGGGAGCTTTGGCCGTCGGCCAAACCCTCCGGCTAGGTGGTTTTCTTATGACCGCCTGTTCGGCTTCTGCACCGACGATGACCTCTCGAGCCATCGAAAACAATCTTCATGTCAGCTCAGAACTTGCCGAGCAGTTAGATCCAATGGAGCTCTCCTCCATAAACGAGCTCTTGGATCGCATCGCCGCCCTGGGAGTCGCTACGGATTACGACCAGATTGGGCCTAAACCCGATCTGAGAGAAATTAACTCTCCCCAAGTCACCCATCACATTGCCGTGGTAGAGGGACAGTACGGCGACCCTTCATCTATCTTAAGGACTAGCTACTTCCGGATTCCCGATCCCTCCAAGCCGGATACCCGCGGAGGGGAGGATATCACTCAAGGCCTGAACTTAGAGTCAGTTGACGGGCTGGATTCATTGGACAACATCCAGGAATCCAAATTTTCGAGTTCGGAAATTCCTCGGCCTCTGAGCCTCAGATTGGGTGAGGCTTCGGATTTAATTCCACCCACCCACCCGAACATAAGCGATCTATCCCAAATCAGGCAAGAGCCCAAAGAAATAGTACATCATTACCGGGCCAGATTCCTCCTGGTTAGGAACAGGATAAGGGACTGCCGCGAGGAAGATGCAATATCAATCTTCTACTGTAATTGCACGGACAAGGGAATCCTCAACGCCATAAGTCGCCGTGATATTACACGCTTCGCTGACTTGGCGTCCATTGTACGAAAGTACTATGCGATGGAAAGCGCCTGGAAAACCGAAATAAAATTTTGGGACGATCCGGCCCTGAATACAAACCCAGTCCGAAATAAAAGGCTGCATCATCGCCAGAGACCGGGGTCAAACACCAAAAAGCAAAAACCCTCTACAGGGCATGGAACTGTACTGGAAGGATGGCTCAATGGACCCTGTAAATTTCACAGTACAGAGGACGCCACACCAACTCACAGCCTTAGATCATGTTGGATACTCCGGCAGGTGGCCAAAATTGGCGAAGATCTCCTAATTCCGGAGGCCACAGAAAGCCAGCCCAGAGACACCAGTACGGTATTAACAGTCTTCGAGACTTTCACATCAAATATAATGCGAAAAAGGACACTCCGAAGCCTTGCCGAAGTCTACCAAGTAGCAACAATAAACCCATGGAGTGACACGGCTATTACCTTTAACGCCAGTGATGAACCTAAATTCCGAATAGCCCGAGCACCAACCGCATTGGTCCTCAGTCCAATAGTGGACGGCTTTCATCTTACCAAGGTACTCATGGACGGTGGCAGCGGATTAAACCTCATTTACGAGGAAACCCTTCAAAAAATGGAAATAGACTGGAACCGCATTGAGCGAAGCAGCACAACCTTTAGAGGAATAATCCCCAGTCAGGAAGCGCGCTGTACAGGAAAAATCACACTAGATGTGGTGTTCGGCACGCCGGATAATTACAGGTCCGAAGAGGTCACGTTCCATGTGGCTCCGTTCAGCAGCGGTTATCACGCTCTGCTAGGGCGGGAAGCGTTTACAATCTTCCAAGCAATACCCCATTACGGGTACATGAAGCTCAAGATGCTCGGGCCTAACGGGATCATCACTCTCGCTAGTGATCCGGACATAGCACTCCGTGCCGAAAACAAGACAGCCGCACTGGCCCTCGAGGCACTATCCGAAGCCCTAGCGGTTGAGGAACTAACTACGCTGCGCTCCACGGTGAATAGGGACGATGTGGTACTCAATAAAAGATCCAAGTCCACCTCCTTTAAACCGGCAGACGAAATAGTCAAATTCCAGGTCCATCCAACGGACCCCAATAAAACAGCTTCCATTGGGGCACAGTTAAACCCTGATGTAGATGCCGCACTACGAGAGTTCCTACGAGAGAACTGGGACATTTTCGCCTGGCACCCTTCAGACATGCCAGGAATCCCACGCAGGCTGGCCGAGCATAGCTTAAATATCCTAAAAGGATTCAAACCTGTCAAACAAGCTCTTCGGCATTTTTCCGAACCTAAGAGACAGGCCATGGGAGAAGAGCTAGCAAAGCTATTGGAGGCCAGATTCATCAGAGATATAAAACATCCAGACTGGCTAGCAAACCTGGTGATGGTACCAAAGAAGGACAAATCCTGGCGCCTGTGCGTTGATTTTAAAGACCTTAACAAGGCTTGCCCAAAGGATCCCTTCCCCCTCCCCCGCATCGATCAAAGTATCGACGCTACCGCAGGACATGATTCGTTGTGTTTCCCCGACGCATATTCTGGCTACCATCAAATCAAGATGGCAGAATCAGACCAAGCCGCAATGGCATTTATCACACCATATGGCCCATTCTGCTTCAACACAATGCCCTTCGGGCTCAAAAACACCGGCGCAACATATCAGCGCATGATTCAGACATGTCTGGCAAACCAGATCGGCAAAACAATGGAGGCATATGTAGATGATGTGGTCGTCAAAACAAGACATGTCGAATCTCTAGTAGACGACTTGAGGCTCACATTTGATAACCTCCGAACATACGACATCAAGCTCAACCCGGAAAAATGCGTTTTCGGCATTCCCGCCGGAAAGCTCCTGGGCTTCATTGCATCCGGTAGAGGAATTGAAGCAAATCCAGCCAAGATCCGAGCTCTGTCACAATTGGATATCCCAAAGGACCTCAAACAAATACAAAAGTTAACCGGATGCGTAGCGACTCTAAGCCGCTTTATCTCCCGCTTGGGAGAAAAGGCCCTACCCCTTTACCGCCTCCTTCGGTGCACCGAACACTTCGAATGGACGGATTCAGCCACGGCCGGACTCGACGAAATAAAAGCCATATTGGCAACAAACCCAGTCCTGGCCGCGCCAAACATTGGCGAACCAATGCTATTGTACATTGCAGCAACACATCAGGTTGTAAGCGCAGTGCTCGTCGTCGAACGAGAAACGGACGGACACAAATTCCCCCTTCAAAAGCCGGTCTATTATGTGTCCACTGTCCTCACTCCGTGCAAATCACGGTACCCGCATTATCAAAAGATTGCATACGCGGTATTCATGGCATCCCGGAAGCTACGACACTACTTTCAAGAGTGTTCAATAATAGTAGCCTCGGAAGTACCACTTAACGATATTATAAACAACCGTGATGCAACGGGCCGGATTGCAAAATGGGCCATTGAGCTCCTCCCGTTCGACATAACTTATAAGCCACAGCGAGCCATCAAGTCGCAAGTTTTGGCCGACTTTGTCGCAGAATGGACGGAGGCCGAACTCCCTAAAGAGTACGGCACATATTCAAATTGGATCATGCATTTCGACGGATCCAAGATGTTGGCCGGACTAGGGGCTGGCGTCGTTTTGACGTCCCCCACAGGAGACACAGTTCAATACGTACTCCAGATTATGTACACAGACTCCAACAATGCAGCCGAATATGAGGCCCTTTTACATGGTCTTCGGATGGCAGTATCCATGGGCATTCAACGCCTAGAGGTGCGCGGGGACTCGAACCTCGCAATATCCCAAATGAATGGAGACTTCGATGCCAAGGATCCAAAAATGGCAGCCTACCACAACGCCGTCCTAAAAATGTCAGCTCGGTTCGAAGGGCTCGAATTTCACCATATAGCCCGGGAAAATAATCAGGCGGCAGATGTCCTGGCACGCATCGGCGCAAAACGCGATGTCGTCACCCCCAACATCTTCTTGGAAAGGCTGTTCAAGCCATCCGTAGTATGGGAAGGGGAGCCGAACAATAACAGCCCGGACCCAACCGCACTGCCCGACACCGAACATTCTGACACAATCGGAGGCTCTGCCAATGAAATAACACCTTCAGCCCATGTAATAATGGCCGTCATCACCCCGTGGACAGAACCATTTCTCGCCTACCTTACTAGGCAGGAACTCCCCGAGGACCAAAATGAGGCGCGCTGCATAGTGCGATGATCCAAAGCCTACAAAGTCCACGAGGGAGAGCTTTATAAGAAAAGCACTACCGTAGTCCTTCAAAGGTGCATCTCCGAAGAGGAAGGGCGGAACCTCCTGGCTGAAATTCATGCCGGACTCGGCGGTCATCGTGCTGCAGCTCGGTCCCTTGTAAGCAAGGCCTTCCGTACAGGCTTTTATTGGCCGACGGCCCAGGCAGACGCACAGGACTTAGTCCAACGATGGGTCGGTTGCCAGCTCTTTGCAAACCAAAGCCATATGCCACCCACCGCCCTCTGAACTATCTCCATCACTTGGCCCTTCGTGGTCTGGGGGCTTGACATGGTTGGACCCCTTAAAGGCGGAACCCATAAGCAAAAATACTTACTGGTCATGGTGGATAAGTTCACCAAATGGATAGAAGCCAAGCCTGTTAAGACGGCCGAATCCGGACCGGTGATAGACTTTATATCCGGGGTTGTACACTGTTACGGCATCCCCCACAGCATCATCACTAATAACGGCACGAACTTTACGGCCGACGAGGTAAAACTCTGGTGCAAAAACATGGGCATCAAGCTCGATTATGCTTCCGTCTATCACCCACAAACTAATGGCCAGGTCGAACGTGCAAATGGTCTTATCATGAGCGGCATCAAACCCAGATTAGTGCGGTCCCTCAAGGAATCTAACACGCACCGGGTAGAGGAGCTCGACTCCGTACTCTAGGGGCCGCGGACCATGCCAAATCGCACCACCGGATACACACCATTCTTTATGGTGTACGGCGCAGAGGCAGTTTTGCCTTGCGACATAATTCATGACTCACCTCGAGTGCGCATGTATGAAGAAAGAGAAGCCGAGATCGATCAGCAGGACAGTTTGGACGCATTGGAGGAGGAGTGTGACGTGGCAAAAGCCCGTTCCGGATTCTATCAACAGCAGGCTCAAAGATACCAAAGCAAAGAAGTACGGGCCAAAAATTACAACGTTGGCGAATTAGTTCTATGCCTGCCGGACAAGAAAAAGGACAAACTCAAGCCCAAGTGGGAAGGTCCCTTCATAATTGACCAAGTCCTGACTGGTGGAGCATACCGCCTGCGAGATGCATCGGATAATCGACTCGAGTCGAACCCATGGAACGCAGCCCGTCTCCGAAGATTCTATGCCTAGCGCCGGACTCTGTGTTCGTCTCCTTCCTCTATCCATTTTTTATATACTGTCTGTCTTACATTTCTCTCCTTCTCCCCTTCCTTTCTCTTATAGCCTCTAAAGGCTCATCCAATGACATGCTATTCACACTCATTAAACCTGGGGGCTTCTTTTAACAGAAGCTTATTTATACGGGCTTCATGCCCAACACATGTGTTACACTTCCGCATGTACCTTTTATTTCACCATTATATGCATCAATATGACTTAAGTTTTGGCCAAGCTGGGTTGCCTGGCTCCTGTGCTTACCCCTACGTTCCCGATTATTCGGCTAGGCGATAAAGGGAGCACCTCTGCGATTGTTACTGCCGGATCAGCCGGATGTGTACCTCAGACTGGGTGAAGCCAAAAGCTAGCGTTCTTAAGGGAATATTCGGTTGGTGACCTAAAAGATGAGCTTTTAACTTATCTATTTATACGCCCCCAGATGCTTTTTCCTGCGTCTTTTTCGCAGAATGGGCATGCACTTTAGGGCATGCCTCCCAGGGAAAGGAACCCCTAACGGAACTATTCTCCCTGGAAGATGTTTCTTACTAACCATGTAATATAACATAACTAGTCGAGCACTTGTCTGTTCACGCACTAATGACCCCTACGCCTGGTCTCCATGCATTCCTCGGTTCTTATATAACCGCATGGGAATTTGGACACACTCCGGACCATCAGGTCCCGAGGCTGAAGCGAAAAGGTCGGCCATGACAAACGATCTACAATCCGGCTAGAAGGCATTATAAATGTCAATTAAATTACATAGTCATTCTGACTGATTGTATTCCTCTTCAATACCATCTAACAGGCTGTCTAATTTACAGTCCTGCTGGGAATACTTTGTGGCCAATTCTACTTGGCCGTATACTAAGCTTACAGGGATCTCCTTCCCATCGGGCCCCACAGGACCGACCTCGGCCATGTGGTTGGGGTCAGCCTTTGTGTACCGCGTCTTTACCATGGCCCAGGCCTCCCTAGCGCCTTGACGGCAGGCCGATATCTTCCACAATCGGAAGCGCCGCCGTGCTCCCTTTAGCTTCTCCACAAGCTCTCCAAGACCTTCGGGCATGGAGACGGATGGCCACAAGGCCTGGGCGATGCCTTGCATCGCCTGCCGAACTCGCTCGAGCAGTTGCGAGAGCTCGGGAAGAAGGTCACCCGTAGAACCAGGCATCTCCTCTGCAGGACGACCTGTTAGCACACCTACAGACATTACTCTGTTAGTCGACTTCCCCGCCGAACTTTTTTCAAAGGTTCGTTCAAGCACTTACTAAATATGTCGCGCTGAAGCCGCTGATTCTCCTTAACGGAGTCCAACAGCTGGGCATGAACATCCTTCAGTTCAATGCCCAACTTGGTGTTGGCATCTTGGAGATCGTTCTTCTCCCGCCTCACCTTTGTCAGCACCTTCTCACCAGCCTTTAGCTGGCGTCGGAGGTGTTGCCTTTCCGGATTCAATCCGGCGCCATCTGCAATTCCATTTGTCAGATTCGCACCCCTACCGTGCTTCGCAAAATGCTTATCTTTCGAAGTGTATATTACCAGAGGGGGTCTCCTTGGGCTCCCCTGCAGCGGCTAGTGCAGCCTCAAGTTGGGCTTTGCACTCTTCCAGCTCCTGGGACAGTAGGGAATTCTTTTCTGTAAGAACCTGCATAACAAATGATCCTTAAATCAATTATTCTAACTGTTTCAAGTCTCGGGGGCTACTGGTATATATATAATTACCAAAAATTTCTTACCCGTATGTCTTTTACATATTGCTCTGTGGCTCTGGCTAGACAATTTTGAGCGGCACGGAGGTACGCATCTCCCGACTTGAAGGCATCTAATGCCTCTTGGGAGAAACAAGCATCGCGAAGAATTGTCTGGCAACGCCTGTGGTTCATGGCACTCTCCACCTCAGAGTAGGTGGCAGACAACCTGTCCACATCCTCCGTCGGAGGAGCGTCCGGTGCGCGCCTTGTGTTCGCCTCCGCCTTCGGACCAGGCTTTGGAGCCTGGCTGGTGGAGGCGCGATTGGCAGCCTCTCCGAATATAGTCCGGCGAGGTCTCTTTGTCCTGAAGAGAGCACGAGTGTTAATATGCCTTGAAGGTATAATACCTAGGATAAGGGGGCGCGCCATACCTTTGCGCTGATGCCTTGGTCCGGACTACACCTCTTTTCTGCCCATGGGGCCCTGCGGCCCCTCGTTGGCTTGTCGCCGCAGGTTCGGCCTCCCGTCTCAGAAACCTCCCCTGCAAAGCTCGGTTGTAATCAGGAAACTGAAAACACGAGAGGGCGGACCCCTATTCGGGGTACTGGGACTTCGATCTTAGTTACCTGGGAGGCCGGGATTCGTCCTGGGTAATCGGCCGTAATGGCCACCAAGGCATTATCCTTGCTTAATTGATGGAACACTCCATCAATCAGCTCCACAGATAAGTCCGGATCCTCTTGAGAGGCCGGGTCGAGGGACCGTCCTGGGTCCTCGGGTTGTGGAGGAGGGCTGTTTATTTCCTTAACAGCCTGGCGCAGTTCCTGCGTTGAAGTCGCTAGACTGAATATTTAACAATGGGGATATAAAATGGATGGGCAAGATATGACCACTTACCCAGCTTGGAGGATTGTACATAGAAAATCCACCCTTTGGGTCGACGCGGAGAAAATCCTCCTCTTCTCCCTTGTACAAAGCGGACAAGGTCTTTGTTAGAGCCGCAGTCGAATCTGGCCCCTTACGGCCGTAGCGGGTGGCGTCGTCCTCCCCGTTGAAGTCCCACATGGGTGGCCTCTATAATGTAGCGGATGCACCCCTCGCATGATGCATGCGGCCATGACCTCGATCATGGTCAGTCCGGAATGAGCTAACAATCTTATCCGGCCCATCAGGTAAATAACGTCCTTGTCACTTTCCCTCTGAGGGCTCCGTGGACACCAACTTAGGCGCTTCTTTAGTGGAGCACTATCGAACTCAGGGAGGCCGATCCGGACAGGATCCAGCAGCGGGACGTCCTCTATGTAAAACCATTCCGAAGGCCAGTCCTCGGACGCCTTCTTTGGGATTCCGGATAGATATCCGGTCCCGGCGATGCGCCACACTTCGGCTCCGCCCACTTGATATATTGACCCCTTCTTAGAACGGGGCACAAGGCAGAATAGCTCTTTCCACAGCCCGAAATGAGCCTCAACACCCAAAAACAGCTCGTAGAGGGCTACGAAGCCCGCGATATGCAATACGGAGGCAGGCGTAAGATTGTGTAGCTGGAGGCCATAGAACTCCAGGAGCCCCCGGAGGAACGGATGGATTGGAAATACGAGCCCTCTTATTAAGTAAGGGACAAGGCATACCCGCTCTCCTTTGGAGGGATTAGGGGCACTCTCCGCTTGCTCTCCGCCATTATAGATGGCAAGACCGGCTCGAACCGGGACCATATAGGCCGGGGGAGAAATCCCTTGGTCTGGAGCGTCACTAGCTTGCTATGCGGGATGGAGCATCTCTCCCAATATCCGGGCTAAGGGCTGGAAGGGCGAAGGGAGGAGTTGCAACGGCTGGCCATGGTGGAATGGACCTTTGTCGGATGCGCTCTGATGAACACTCGCAAAGGGGAGAAGGTGTGGTTTGGATCTAAATCCTGGTCCCCTTAAATGGGAGGCTCATTTACGCATCTAGGGGTGTGGATGAAAAAACACTCAGACTTTTCATATTCGTTTGACACGTGGGAGACGGCCATTATTGGGCATAGAAGCCAAGGAGCGCAACATTTACAAGAAACCGGACTTTATTCGAAAGGTACACGGAATTCGGAAGAGAACCCGGGCAATGCCGAAGACAATCTGCGCGCCGGACTCATCGTCATTGAAGCCTGGTTCGGGGGCTACTGAGGGAGTCCTGGATTAGGGGTGTCCGGATAGCCGGACTATACCTTCAGCCGGACTCCTGGACTATGAAGATACAAGATTGAAGACTTCGTCCCGTGTCCGGAAGGGACTTTCCTTGGCGTGGAAGGCAAGCTTGGCGATACGGATATATAGATCTCCTACCATTGTAACCGACTCTATGTAACCCTAACCCTCTCCGGTGTCTATATAAACCGGAGGGTTTTAGTCCGTAGGACAACATACAGAACAACAATCATACCATAGGCTAGCTTCTAGGGTTTAGCCTCTTCGATCTCGTGGTAGATCTACTCTTGTACTATCCATATCATCAATATTAATCAAGCAGGACGTAGGGTTTTACCTCCATCAAGAGGGCCCGAACCTGGGTAAAACTTCGTGTCCCTTGCCTCCTATTACCATCCGGCCTAGACACACAGTTCGGGAACCCCTACCCGAGATCCGCCGGTTTTGACACCGACTCTTGCATGTCAGAGAATAACCGGTCAGTTATGTTGGCAGCATCGTTGGTACCAAGGGTGAGGGACGAAGAGAACCATTTTCCTGCTCCTTGAACGAGGCGGACCTATAGGCAAAGTTCCCGTCCATCGGTGGCAACCGAAATGTCATCAACAATAGTAACAGGGTCTTGCTGACATAATTGTACAACGAGGTGTTTACATAAGGAGGAGAATATTACTGCTTAGATCATATAGATCACAAGAAAGGTTAAACCAAACAATGGAGAGAAAAATATGATTATCCGATTAAACAGAACAATGGAAAGGAAAATGTGTTTAAACACATATTTCAAGGGTATATTCTTCCCAAGGACAAGCAGAGCACGATATCCATGACAAGATATAATGTAGAAAACTCTTTAGGTAAGGGGAGAGAAATTTCAGGACATTACCCATACAACGGTGTTTGGATAATTGAGCAGGAAACATTTAACATTAGGATTTAAATGTTCTTGTTGAAAATTGGAGTAACATATATATGCTTCAAGATAGCATTGACATGGTCTTCAGGCAAATGTCAGACTTTGGAAACACAAAGGATCCATCAGGAATAACTTGTAGAATAAGTCTTACAATTTCCTCATGGAAGAATGGATAACCTTGCTGAAAAGGAATATATAACCATAGGGCCTCCGGCCGGGTGTGCTAAGCACGACATACTGGATATAAAAGATTGCAATACTCCAAGGTAAGGAAGAACAAATGTTGGATAGCAAGGAACTCAAGGTATAACACAGAACACGAACAAGTTAGTGTTGGAGGGAAGGCAATAAAGTTGTCGATGATATCACAATTCATCGAGGGGCAAGGATGGTATTTCTCATCATGACTTCGATTGATACCCTAGAAGAGCTCATAAGATTGATGATGATCACAACACAATTGTTGAGAGATTTCCTGAAGATGTAATCCATCGGCAATGACATCATTTCAAAAGAATGATGAAGCGAAAAGTTATTGGAACCACGGGTACGGCACAAACTCGAAACCAAGCTTGTGGTTTAAGGAGAAATGATATGATGAGGAAAATCGACGTAAGCTTAGCTCATCATCGAAAATTGTGCTTCAGGAAGAAGGACCAGGTAGCACAGTTAAGAGCAGCATGATAAGGATATAGCCGATCAAGCTAGGAATGACTTGAAGGATTATTTAAACTCGTAAGCAACGAAAATTATTTATGGTTATTGAATCGGATTGCGGACTCAATTCACTATTCGGTGTTCTCGGTTGACGACAACCCAGAACCTAGGAACAATCGGATCCGGTGAGTAATAATAGTTGATGAAGAACCCATAAGAAGTTATGATGTCCCATGATATCTCGGGATACCATGGGGTAATAGTCGACGACAGACCAAAGTGGAGGTTGGACTGGGGTATTGCTCTGCAGAAGACAAATGCTTAAACTTGCACGAGTAATGGTATTTAAAGGAGAACATGGTCGGAACCACGTCCATAGATACAAGATGAACTTATAACAAGGGAATAATTATTTTAAAAGAAGCTTCCATGATAAGGTATGCATCGTGTCCATGGGCATGAACACAGGGTTCAAGGTCGACTCCCACTTCTCCAATGCATAACCTTTCATTCACTTTTCTTTTTCGAAGAAGTTGTAGTGTTGAATTATCTGGCAAAATACCAGACGCGTATGACTCGTGAAAACTTTCGAGTTCACACATAATATGGAAGGCATAGGTTCAACCCATCGAGGCATCTTAGGAGCATATACCACAATTTCAGGAATAAATAACACAAGCTCGATAGTAGAGCATGCTGGAGAAAGCAGAGGATACAATTTACCAAAGGCATTATGTATCCGAGGAAAGGCTCACAAGCTTATAGAATATGAAGGACGCTGTCGGATAAAATCCAACAAAGGATCTGGTGGTCCACAAGGGGTATGATGTGAGCATCGATACTCAACCAGAGGAAGAAGGAATGCAAGGAGATTATTTTATGGAAACAACTGACTAACTCAAAGTTCAAATGCAAAGGAATTATCAATTCCAAGGCAAGGGATCAGAAGCAATGCTCTGATTAGGGATGGATAAGTTGAATAGCCTTAGGGGAACAATCGATGGCAAATTTTGATTGGTCGAGATCCAATTCCAGTTAAAAGAATGGCAGCTCAGCCGCAAAGGTAATTTATAAGGATCAACGATGATTGCGAGGATCAACGATGATTGCGAGCATTCGCAAACATATCGAATAAAATGCTCATTATGACGATGTCAAAGGATGCTAATGAATATCGCTAGTCATATGGAATTAACCATTTTGCAAGCATGTAAGGAAGATGAGGAGCAATAGGCTACCGAGGATTTCAGAAGATCGAATAGCATTTCGAAGAATTTTGCGAAACACATAAACAACTGGGGATGAATGGATACTCGGTAAGTGCAAGGAATATCCGTAGGGGTATTCATGTGGCAATGAACTGCAAGGCATTAGGCATAGGGTATTCTCGGAACAATAGAGAGAACTTTGGGGTATCTTGTAATACCAAGATCAACAGGGAATGATTATATGAATGGAAATTGTATGTGGTTATCCATAGGGTTTATCGATGGAATGGAATTGCAAGAGCGATGGCACAAAGTCTCGGGAGAATATCTGAGAGTATTGTCAGAACCTTCTGTTGAAGCAGTCGGTCGTTCGGACCGAGGGGCTCTCTGGGAGAAAGTATTTACGAGAACCTAGAGTTAGAGTTAGCAAACCATTTAACCCGGATAGGAGAGAGATCAGAGTCCCAGAGTATAGACGAGGAGTAAAAGATACTAGTACCACCCAATGGCGACGTGGGCCCGTAAGGCACAAAACCATGTTAGTAAAAAGTTTTGTAATATCTAGACTCGACTTCGGCCAAGGAGTGTGGAAGGGGGATTCCTATAGGCAGTTGGCTCTGATACCAACTTGTGACGCCCCCGATTCAATCGTACACTAATCATACACGCAAACCTGTACGATCAAGATCAGGGACTCACAGGAAGATATCACAACACAACTCTACAAATAAAATAAGTCATACAAGCATCATATTACAAGCCAGGGGCCTCGAAGGCTCGAATACAAGAGCTCGATCATAGAAGAGTCAGCGGAAGCAACAATATCTGAGTACAGACATAAGTTAAACAAGTTCTCCTTAAGATGGCTAGCACAAAATGGGATACAGATCGAAAGAGGTGCAGGCCTCCTGCCTGGGATCCTCCTAAACTACTCCTGGTCGTTGTCAGCGGGCTGCACGTAGTAGTAGGCACCTCCCGAGTAGTAGTAGTCGTCATCGACAGTGGCGTCTGGCTCCTGGGCTCCAACGTCTGGTCGCAGCAATCGAGTATAGAATGGGGAAAAAGAGGGAGCAAAGCAACCGTGAGTACTCATCCAAAGTACTCGCAAGCAAGGAGCTACACTACATATGTATGCATTGGTATCAAATGGATTAAGGGTATCATATGTGGACTGAACTGTAGAATGCCGGAATAAGAGGGGGATAGCTAGTCCTTTCGAAGACTACGCTTCTGGTAACCTCCATCGTGCAGCAGGAGAAGAGAGTAGATGGTAAGTTCACCAAGTAACATCGCATAGCATAAACCTAACCGGCGATCCTCTCCTCGTCGCCCTGTTAGAGAGTGATAACCCACAAGTATAGGGGTTCGCAACATCTTTCGAGGGTAGAGTATTCAACCCAAATTTATTGATTCGGCACAAGGGGAGCCAAAGAATATTCTCAAGTATTAGCAGCTGAGTTGTCAATTCAACCACACCTACAAACTTAGTATCTGCAGCAAAGTGTTTAGTAGCAAAGTAATATGATAGTGAAGGTAACGGTAACAAAAGAGTAACGAAAGCAAAGTAATGTTTTTGGTATTTTGTAGTGATTGTAACAATAGCAACGGGAAAGTAAATAAGCGTAAACCAGCATATGGAAAGCTCGTAGGCATCGGATCAATGATGGATAATTATGCCGGATGTGGTTCATCATGTAACAGTCATAACATAGGGTGACACAGAACTAGCTCCAATTCGTCAATGTAATGTAGGCATGTATTCCGAATATAGTCATACATGCTTATGGAAAGAACTTGCATGACATCTTTTGTCCTACCCTCCCGTGGCAGCGGGGTCCTAATGGAAACTAAGGTATATTAAGGCCTCCTTTTAATAGAGAACCGGAACAAAGCATTAGCACATAGTGAATACCTGAACTCCTCAAACTACGATCATCACCGGTAAGTATCCCGATTATTGTCACTTCGGGGTTAACGGATCATAACACATAATAGGTGACTATAGACTTGCAAGATAGGATCAAGAACTCTCATATATGGATGAAAACATAATAGGTTCAGATCTGAAATCATGGCACTCAGGCCCTAGTAACAAGCATTAAGCATAGCAAAGTCATTGCAACATCAATCTCAGAACATAGTGGATACTAGGGATCAAACCCTAACAAAACTAACTCGATTAGATGGTGAATCTCATCCAACCCATCACCATCCAGCAAGCCTACGATGGAATTACTCACGCACGGCGGTGAGCATCATGAAATTGGTGATGGAGGATGGTTGATGATGACGACGGCGACGAATCCCCCTCTCCGGAGCCCCGAACGGACTCCAGATCAGCCCTCCCGAGAGGTTTTAGGGCTTGGCGGCAGCTCCGTATTGTAAAACGCGATGATTTATTCTCTCATATTTTTTTTCTCCCCAAAAGTAGTTATATAGAGTTGGAGTTGGAGTCGGGAGGTCTCCAGGGGGCCCACGAGGTAGGGGGCGCGCCCTAGGGAGGGCGCCCCCCACCCTCGTGGCAAGGGTGTGGGCCCCCTGGTCTTCATCTTTGGCGAGGATTTTTTATTATTTATTGTAAGATATTCCGTGGAGTTTCAGGTCATTCCGAGAACTTTTGTTTTCTGCACATAAAACAACATCATGGCAATTCTGCTGAAAACAACGTCAGTCCAGGTTAGTTCCATTCAAATCATACAAGTTAGAGTCCAAAACAAGGGCAAAAGTGTTTGGAAAAGTAGATACGACGGAGACGTATCAACTCCCCCAAGCTTAAACCCTTGCTTGTCCTCAAGCAATTCAGTTGACAAACTGAAAGAAATAAAGAAAAAACTTTTACAAACTCTGTTTGCTCTTGTTGTTACAAATATGTCAAGCTAGCATTCAAGTTTTCAGAAAAGATCATAACTAACCACATTTGCAATAATTCTCAGGTCTCATGATTACCCATATGAATAGCATAATCAACTAGCAAGCCATAATAATAAATCTCGGATGACAACACTTTCTCAAAACAATCATAATATGATATAACAAGATGGTATCTCGCTAGCCCTTTCTGAGACCGCAAAACATAAATGCAGAGCACCTTTAAAGATCAAGGACTGACTAGACATTGTAATTCATGGTAAAAGAGATCCAATCATTGTCACACCCAATGTAAACTAACAATAATGAATGCAAATGACAGTTGCGCTCTCCAGCTAGTGCTTTTTAATAAGAGGGTGATGACTCAACATAAAAGTAGATAGATAGGCCCTTCGCAGAGGGAATCAGGGATTTGTAGAGGTGCCAGAGCTTGGTTTTGAAATAGAGGTGAATAATATTTTGAGCGGTATACTTTCATTGTCAACATAACAACCAAGAGATGGCGATATCTTCCATGCTGCACACATTATAGGCGGTTCCCAAACAGAATGGTAAAGTTTATACTCATCCTCCACCAACAAACATCAATCCATGGCTTGCTCGAAACAACGAGTGCCTCCAACATACATCAGGTCCCAGGGGGAGTTTTGTTTGCAATTATTTTGATTTAGTTTGCATAAAGCATGGGACTGGGCATCCCGGTGACCAGCCATTTATCTCGTGAGTGAGGAGCGGAGTCCGCTCCTCTTGAGAATAACCCGCCTAGCATGGAAGATACAGGCAGCCCTAGTTGATACATGAGCTATTCGAGCATACAAAACATGATGATTATTTGAAGGTTTAGAGTTTGGCACATACAAATTTACTTTGAACGGCAGGTAGATACCGCATATAGGAAGGTATAGTGGACTCATCTGGAATAACTTTGGGGTTTAAGGGATTGGATGCACAAGTAGTATTCCCACTTATTACAGGTAAAGGCTAGCAAAAGACTGGGAAGCGACCAACTAGAGAGCGACAATAGCCATGTACATGCATTAAAATTAATAAACATTGGATGCAAGCATGAGTAGGATATAATCCACCATGAACATAAATATCGTGAAGGCTATGTTGATTTGTTTCAACTACATGAATGAACATGTGCCAAGTCAAGTCACTTAAATCATTCAGAGGAGGATACCACCCTTTCATACCACATCATAACCATTTTAATAGCATGTTGGCACGCAAGGTAAACCATTATAACTCATAGCTAATCAAGCATGGCACAAGCAACTATGATCTCTAATTGTCATTGCAAACATGTTTATTCATAACAAGCTGAATCAAGAACGATGAACTCATCATATTTACAAAAACAAAAGAGGTCGAGTTCGTACTAGCTTTTCTCATCTCGGTCAGTCCATCATATATCATCATAATTGCCTTTCCCTTGCATGACCGAACGATGTGAATAATAATAAGAGTGCACGTGCATTCGACTAAGCTGGAATCTGCGAGCATTCAATAAACAGGGGAAGACAAAGCAATATGGGCTCTTGGTTAAATCAACAATAAAGCATATAAGAGCCACTTCAACAGTTTAATCATGGTCTTCTCCTACTGACCCCCAAAGAAAAGAAAAGAAATAAAACTATTTACACTTGAAAGCTCCCAACAAGCAAAAGAAGATCAGGAAATATTTTTGGGTTTTCTTTTTAATCACTACTACAAGCATGGAAAGTAAATTAATTAAAAGCTACAACTAATTTTTTGGTTTTTCTTAAGGTTTATTAAACACACAAGAAGAAAGCATAAAAGAAAATAAACTAGCATGGATGATACAATGAAAAAGTATGAGCACCGACATCTAGCAATGAGTGTGTGTGAACATAAATGTAATGTCGGTGAGAAATACGTACTCCCCCAAGCTTAGGCTTTTGGCCTAAGTTGGTCTATGGCCACGGCTGGCCTGGCTGATATCCATAATAATAGTTGGGGTCGTACTGCAATGAGGAAGAAGAGGGCTCCGATTGCCACTGGCTGGCCATCATCTCCGGATCCCACTGATAGTTAGACTATCGTGAAGGATCAAATTGTGGTTCCGGTTCTGGCTCCTCGGCTGGTGCAGGGTTCCGGTCGGCATGGATAGCCGTCAACGGAACAAGGTACGTGCCTACAGTCAAATTAAACAAAGAAGGAGCAGGCAAGGTAATAGTCTCAGGATGATGTTTATTAAAGAACAATTGATATTTAAGCTCTCCTGCCCTATTCTTAATAATAAAATCATGTGCTACCATACTTTTATAATCTAAATAAACACGAGGCAGCACTTTTTCTTCCTTCTTAGCATGCCTAATAGGTATGTTAAAATGTGCAGCTAGGCGTGTAGCATAGATGCCTCCAAAGATGGGACCCTTAATACGGTTCATACTTAACGTCTAGCAATAATGCCGCCCATACTAAAAGTGTTACCACTGTATAAACCTTGGAGCAAAATAATAATATCAGGGATACTAAGGTTTCCACAATTTCCGCGACCAATTAAGCAACGACTAGCAAATAATGCAAAGTAACGTAAGACAGAAAAATGTATGCTACTGATTCGTGCATCGGAAACCTTTCTAGTTTCCCCTACAGTGATAGTATTAATGAATCCCTCCACATCATCACGATGTGGTTCTTCTGTCTTGCCCTCAAAAGGGACTAAACAAATCCAAAAAAAATCATAAAGTGACATCTCCTTATGCTCATCATATAAATGAAACTCCACCGTGGGTGGTGAGTTCCTAGAATGAAAATGAAAGTTTTGCACAAAGGTATTTGTGAGTAAGAGATACTAATCGCATTGGTCGTGGAGGAAAGCGGTGAGGCATGCATTATGAGCCAATTCATGAAAATCTTCATAAATCCCGGCTGCTCTCAAGAAATCCTCGAAAGGCCATTCACACGCTCGAACCTCCGCGGTGCGCGGCAAATTATACTTAGGCTTCGGTGCCTTTTCCTTTGAGCTTTGGCTCAACGAGCCCCTCAATAATCTCCTCATTATTTTCTAAAAAATTCTGAAATTTTTAGTAACTTCAAAATAGAAGTAAACCAAACTCAGTAATATTGATAGCAACTACTCCTACAAGTGCCTAGAGCCTATATCCTGCATCAAAACTACTTTTGACCATATAAATTTGACATGCAAGCTCAAGAACAGGGTCACCCAAGAAGCAAAAATTTGCAATGAATAAAGCACTAGAACAAAAACTAATTTGACCAATGGAGGAGTCACATACCAAGGAATAATCTCCCCAAGCAGTTTTGTGAGAGGTGCTTTGAGCAAGGAGATCGAAAATGGTAGCAAAACGAGCTTGGACTCGGGTTTGAGCTGGTTTTTCGTGTTTGTGGGAGGAAGAAGAAGAAGATGGGTGCAGGAATAAGTGGAGGAGGGCCACCGTGGGCCCACGAGGCAGGGGGCGCGCCCTCCACCCTCGTGGCAAGGTGGTTGGCCCCCCTGGTGTGTTCTTTGCACCATAAATCCTCAAATATTCTATAAAAAATCATATTTAATTTTCAAGGTATTTGGAGAACTTTTATTTTCAAGGTATTTTTATATTGCACGGATAATCAGATAACAGACAGAAAAATATTTATTTTCACTTTATTTCAACTAAATAACAGAAAGTATAGAGAGGGTACAGAAGGTTGTGCTTCCAGTTTCATCCATCTCATGCTCGTCAAAAGGACTCCACTAACAAGGTTGATCAAGTCTTGTTAACAAACTCATTCCGATTAACATGAAACCGGAGAAATTTCGAATAACACTATGTTACCTCAACGGGGATATGCACATCCCCAATAATAAGTATATCATATTTCTTCTTGACAGTAGGAAGAGGAAATTCAAAACCTCCAAATATAATCAATGGAATTTTTCCGATAGAATTGATACTATGAACTTGAGGTTGTTTCCTCGGGAAGTGTACCGTATGCTCATTACTATTAACATGAAAAGTGACATTGCCTTTGTTGCAATCAATAACAGCCCCTGTAGTATTAAGAAAAGGTCTTCCAAGAATAATAGACATACTATCGTCTTCGGGAATATCAAGAATAACAAAGGCCGTTAAAATAGTAACATTTGCAACCACAACAGGCACATCCTCACAAATACCGACAGGTATAGCAGTTGATTTATCAGCCATTTGCAAAGATATTTCAGTAGGTGTCAACTTATTTAAGTCAAGTATATGATATAAAGAGAGAGGCATAACACTAACACCGGCTCCAAGATCACATAAAGCAGTTTTAACATAGTTTGTTTTAATGGAGCATGGTATAGTGGGTACTCCTGGATCTCCAAGTTTCTTTGGTGTTCCACCCTTAAAAGTATAATTAGCAAGCATGGTGGAAATTTCAGCTTCTGGTATCTTTCTTTTATTTGTAACAATATCTTTCATGTACTTAGCATAAGGATTCATTTTGAGCATATCAGTCAATCGCATACGCAAAAAGATAGGTCTAATCATTTCAGCCAAGCGCTCAAAATCCTCATCATCCTTTTTCTTGGATGGTTTGGGAGGAAAATGCATGGGTTTCTGAACCCAAGGCTCTCTTTCTTTACCATGTTTCCTAGCAACAAATTCTTTCTTATCATAACGTTGATTCTTTGATTGTGGGTTATCAAGATCAACAGCAGGTTCAGTTTCTACATCATTATCATTACTAGGTTGAGCATCATTATGAACATCATCATTAACATTTTCATTAGGTTCATGTTCATTGCCAGATTGTGTTTTAGCATCAGACATAGATATACCATTTGGATTATCAGGTGGTTCAGCAATAGGTTCACTAGAAGTTTGCACAGTTCTATCATTTTTCTTTTTCTTCCTTTTAGAGGAACTAGGTGCATCAATATTATTTCTCTGAGAATCTTGCTCAATTCTCTTAGGGTGGCCTTCACGATACAAAGGTTCCTAAGTCATTCTACCAGTACTAGTAGCCACTTTAACAGCATAATTATTTTTCTTACTATTCATCTCATTGAGCAATTCTTTTTGAGCTTTAAGTACTTGTTCTACTTGAGTGGTAACCATAGAAGCATGTTTGCTAACAAGTTTAAGTTTACCTCTAATATTAGCCATATAATCACCCAAGTATTTAATCATATCAGCATCTTGTTTTAATTGTCTACCAAAATAAGCATTGAAGTCTTCTTGCTTAAACATAAAATTATCAAACTCATCCAAGCATTGACTAGCAATTTTAGTAGGAGCGATTTCAGCTTTATCATATCTATAGAAAGAATTTACCTTTACTACCTGTGTCGGGTTATCGAGGTCTGGAGGTTATTCAATAAATAAAGGATTAAGATCGTATGTTTCTTCGACAGGCGGTAAATTAAGACCATGTATTTCTTCAATAGGAGGTAAATTCTGAACATCTTCAGCTTTAATACCTTTTTCTTTCATAGATTTCTTTGCTTCTTGCATATCTTCGGGACTGAGAAATAGAACACCTCTCTTCTTTGGAGTTGGTTTAAGAATAGGATCATTAATTGGAGCAGGAGCTGGCTCAGGAGGTGGCTCCGGAGGTGCCCAATTATTTTCATTTGTCAACATATTATTCAATAAAATCTCATCTTCATCCGGTGTTCTTTCCCTGAAAAGAGAACCAGCACAACTATCCAGGTAATCTCTGGAAGCAATGGTTAGTCCATTATAAAAGATATCAAGTATTTCATTTTTCTTAAGAGGATGATCAGGAAAAGCATTAAGTAACTTGAGAAGCCTCCCCCAAGCTTGTGGGAGACTCTCTTCTTTAATTTGCACAAAGTTGTATATTTCCTTTAAAGCAGCTTGTTTCTTATGAGCAGGGAAATATTTAGCAGAGAAGTAGTAAATCATATCCTGGGGACTACGTACACAACCAGGATCAAGAGAATTAAACCATATCTTAGCATCACCCTTTAATGAGAACGGAAATATTTTAAGGATATAAAAGTAGCGAGATCTCTCATCATTAGTGAACAAGGTAGCTATATCATTTAATTTAGTAAGATGTGCCACAACAGTTTCAGATTCATAGCCATGAAAAGGATCAGATTCAACCAAAGTAATTATATCAGGATCAAAAGAGAATTCATAATCCTTATCAGTAACACAGATAGGCGAGGTAGCAAAAGTAGGGTCTGGTCTTATCCTAGCATTTAGAGATTGCTTATTCCATTTAGCTAATAACCTTTTGAGTTCATATCTATATTTGCAAGATAAAATAGTTAAAGAAGCTTCTTGATCAAATAAATAACCCTCAGGAATAACAAGTGATTCTTCATCATCTCTTTCATCATCATAATCAGATTCAATATTTTCAATCTCTCTAGCCCTAGCAAGTCGTTCCTCAAGAAAATCACTAAGTGGCATAGTAGTATCAGGCATAGAGGTAGTTTCATCATAAGTATCATGCATAGCAGAAGTAGCATCATCAATAACATGTGACATATCAGAACGAATAGCAGAAGCAGGTTTAGGTGTCGCAAGCTTACTCATAACAGAAGGTGAATCAAGTGGAGAGCTAGATGGTAGTTCCTTACCTCCTCTCGTAGTTGAGGGATAGATCTTGGTTTTTGGATCTCTCAAGTTCTTCATAATGATAAGCAGATATAAATCCCTAGTGACTCAAAGAATAGAGCTATGCTCCCCGGCAACGGCGCTAGAAATTAGTCTTGATAACCCACAAGTATAGGGGATCGCAACAGCTTTCGAGGGTAGAGTATTCAACCCAAATTTATTGATTCGACACAAGGGGAGCCAAAGAATATTCTCAAGTACTAGCAGCTGAGTTGTCAATTCAACCACACCTACAAACTTAGTATCTGCAGCAAAGTGTTTTGTAGCAAAGTAATATGATAGTGATGGTAACGGTAACAAAAGAGTAACGAAAGCAAAGTAATGTTTTTGGTATTTTGTAGTGATTGTAACAATAGCAACGGGAAACTAAATAAGAGTAAACCAGTATATGGAAAGCTCGTAGGCATCGGATCAATGATGGATAATTATGCCGGATGTGGTTCATCATGTAACAGTCATAACATAGGGTGACACAAAACTAGCTCCAATTCGTCAATGTAATGTAGGCATGTATTTTGAATATAGTCATACGTGCTTATGGAAAAGAACTTGCATGACATCTTTTGTCCTACCCTCCCATGGCAGCGGGGTGCTAATGGAAACTAAGGGATATTAAGGCCCCCTTTTAATAGAGAACCAGAACAAAGCATTAGCACATAGTGAATACATGGACTCCTCCAACTACGGTCATGTTGGGGAACGTATCAGAATTTTAAAATTTTCTACGCATCACCAATATCAATCTATGGATTCATCTAGCAACGAGGGAGAGAGGAGTGCATCTACATACCCTTGTAGATCGCGCATGGAAGCGTTCAAGAGAACGGGGTTGATGGAGTCGTACTCGTCGTGATCCAAATCACCGATGACCAAGTGCCGAACTGACAACACCTCCGCGTTCAACACACGTACGGTTGGGAAGACGTCTCCTCTGAAAGGACATGCGGTGCCCCCGTGTGTGGTTTTGGTAATTGATGACAATCTCTATGGACTAACGGTTGCCTTGAGTTATATTTGAAGGATTTGTCCAGAGGATTGTCTTGAAGTCCATGTGTTGGTTTCAAGGAGTTTATGAGATGACCAAAGTGCTTTTCAAGGAATTATCCAAAGATTGGTCATGTGTGAGTTGAGCTTATTGCATGCATGTCTTGAAGAAGAAGATTGTGTGATCATTCATGTTTACCTTCAAGACATCATCCAAATGAAGAGAGTTGGAAAGATTCAATGTTGATCAAGACTAAGTCAAGAGTGAATCAAGTTGATCAACTCACAAAGCGTAGAAGAAGTACCGAGAGGGATCAAGTGATCCCATGGTATGGTAAGCATTGTCCATTACGCTTTGTGAACTAACCCATGGTCTACGTGAGAGTTCTTTGTGGGGTTAGGTATGTTTCCATGGTCTTGCGTCAAGAGGAAGATCTCATACAACCCATGGCGGATGACATCAAGTGGTGATCGTCATCAAGTTTGCACTGTGCAAGTTCAAGTGGAGCAACTTAAAGAGTGGCTCACCCATAGTGGAGTATGGGGAAGCAATCAACTAGTCTTCATCGAGCCAACACAATCAAGAAAGGTGGTCCAACTTGAGGAAGTCAAGATCGTCATCATCTAGCTCAAGTGGACTATGTGCAAGGCAAAGGTTTGCCCTTGATAGGTTTTCTATTTTACCGGTCTCATAGTGGTAGTTGGGAGACCGGGTTGTAGGATCCATTGTCGTACTATCAAGGGGGGCTCTCTAGGGAGTAGCTTGATCGTATCATTAGTCAAGAGCTCAAACCATTGCATCCTTGCATCATCTTTCTTGGTTCTTGTTTGGTTCCATTTGTGAGTCTTAGAGTTTATGGTCACCTTGATGACAAGCTTGAGTTCATCGAAAACAGAGTTCGCATGCATCTTCTATGATGTTTTCGGTGTTGGAGGTTTTACTGGTCTTTTCCGAGGAAGGGTTCTCACCATTTTATTATGGTCCTTTTCTCATTTGCTTCTTATTTTTATTTCTCTCAAGATTGTGTTAGCCCTTGTTGTTAGCTTTCCAACAAACTTGGTTTCGTTGAATTCGGAGCTCGTATGCGAAAGTTGTGGCTGTTTTGATATTGCATGTTTTACACAGAGAGGTTGTACCGCCCCATGGAGAGGTTGTACCGCTTGACCGGTACAACCGGTGTTTGGAGCGGTTGTACCGCTCCAAAATTGGTCCGGAGGTTGTACCGGTCATGTACCGCTCTACCACCGGACTGGTCTCTGTTGTGGTGCGGTTGTTGGGCGGTTATGGGCCGGTTGTACCGCTTATTGCCTGTTACCGGTTGTACCGGTGCTCTTAGAGGTTGTACCGCTCCTATGTTGTTCTGTACATAACGGGCAGATTCGTGGGGACCTATTTAAGGGGGTCTTCTTCCCCAATGGTTCCCTATCTCTTGAGCTCGTTTTTGCCCCCATTGTTGACCTTCTTTGAGCTTGCTAACTCTCAATCCCTCCATGGATTCTTGCTAGTTTTTGAGGGGAAAGAGAGAGGAGATCTAGATCCACATTTCCACCAATCACTTTCTCCTCTATGTGAGGGGAACCCCTTGGATCTAGATCTTGGAGTTCTTGGTGTTCTCCTTCTTGTTCTTCCTCTCATTTTCCTCCCTAGCATTAGTTGCTCCGGTGGGATTTGAGAGAGAAGGACTTGGGCAGTCCGTGTGCCCTTGCCATTGCATTTGGTGCATCGGTTTGAGTTCTCCACAGTGATACGTGGAAGTGAAGTTTGAGAAGCTTATTACTCTTGGGTGTTTGGGCACCCTAGAGCTTGTTCCTCTTGGGTGCCTTGGCGCCCTAGATGGTTGGTGTTGTTCGGAGCTCAATCATTGTGGTGTAAAGCTCCGGGCAAGCGTCGGGGTCTCCAATTAGGTTGTGGAGATCGCCCCGAGCAATTTGACGGGTACCGGTGACCGCCCCCAAGGGTTGCCAAAGTGTACGGGTTCGGTGATCGCCCCCAAGGGTTGCCATTTGTACGGGTTCGGTGACCGCCCTCAAGGGTCCCTTAGTGGAATCACGGCATCTTGCATTGTGCGAGGGCGTGAGGAGATTACGGTGGCCCTAGTGGCTTCTTGGGGAGCATTGTGCCTCCACACCGCTCCAAACGGAGATTAGCATCCGCAAGGGTGTGAACTTCGGGATACATCATCGTCTCCGCGTGCCTCGGTTATCTCTTACCCGAGCTCTTTACTTATGCACTTTACTTTGTGATAGCCATATTGTTTCTTGTCATATATCTTGCTATCACATAGTTGCTTATCTTGCTTAGCATAAGTTGTTGGTGCACTTAGGTGAGCCTAGTTGCTTTAGGTTATGTGCTTGACAAATTAACCGCTAGGTTTATTCCGCATTTGTTCAAGCCTAAATCGTAATTATTTTAAAACGCCTATTCACCCCCCCTCTAGGCGACATCCACGATCTTTCAATTGGTATCAGAGCCTCGTCTCTCTTTATTAGGCTTTACCGCCTAGAGAGTAAAGATGTCGACTAGGGGATTAGGATTCTCTGACACTCTTAGTTTTGATGGCACAAATTTTGATGTTTGGGTAATTCGCATGCTTAATCTCTTTAGGGTCATGGACCTAAATTTAGAACGAATGGTAGATATGGGTTTTTCTCCTCCAAAGGATCCCCAAAGATTATCTTTAGAGGATGAGAAAAACTCTTATCTCAATGCTCAAGCTTCTAATGTGCTTTTTGATGCTTTGAGCAATGTAGTTATATTTCAACTCATGCCATTCTGGGATGCTCATGAGTTGTGGACAAAGCTTCAAGATAAATATGGCATGTCCAAGATTTGTGGGGATGATTGTTCTCCCTCCACCTCTGTCCGTGTTGCCTTCTCAACTTCTTCTACTTCACCTACATGTGGGTTGCCACAAGGTAATTACATGGTGAGTAGTGGTGTACATTACAATGATGATAGTGGGCTTATTGTTAATAATCCTTCATCACTTTCTTATTGCAATGCTTCATCTTTGGACTTTGGCACTACGAGCACTCCAAATGTTTCACATGCTTGTGTTGATAGTTCTTGCATATCATGTAGAAATTGCTTGACTAAATCTTATGATGATATGTTTACTATGTCTTGTTGCCATGATAAAAATGCATATATTTCCTCGAATTGTTATGCTAACAATGTAGAGGAAACCCAACACTCCATGGAACAAGATGTGGTCTTGAATGGTGCTTCAAGGGATTCTACATCACCATCTATTGCATTTTGCCTTATGGCCAAGGCTTCAAAGGTATCTCCCACTTTGAATCCCAATATATCTTGTGATGATATTGATGATCGCAAGAGTGATGATGATGTTGATTATGATGAAGAGAATCATGATGTTGCCTCCTTAAAAATTAAGGGGGAAATGATTTTTAAAGCTCTTCTTAAGAATAAAATTGCTCGTTCCAACTTCATGGAAATCATGTCTATTGCAATTGAGGGCAAGAAATATATTGATGAGTTGGAATCTCGTCTTGAGGAGCATGAGGTCACCATTGATAAAATGGAAGGTCATGAGCGTGATTATGCTAATGAGATTGCGGACCTCTCTCAAGCTCTTGAACTTGAACAAACCACCAAGGAATCTCTTGAGGAGACTTTTGCTCTAGAATTATCTAGAGTGAAGGAATCTCATGATAGAGCTCTTGAGGTGGCCAATGTTTTTGAAACTAAAAATGCTAAGCTTGAAGTTGCTCATGCTAGACTCCTTGAGGATTTTGAGCACCTTGAAAATGGCTCAAGGGTCATCAAGGGTGAGCTCATCAAACTCACCGAGTCTCATGCTCAACTTGAAGCTTCTTACTTAAAAGAGCTTGGCAAGGTGTCCTCTCCTATTGTTGTTAATGATGATGCTTGGGATACTAACTCTCTTACTTGTGAAGCATCCATTTTGAAGGAGAATGTTGAGCTTCGGGCTCAACTTGAGTTGCTATTTAGCAATTATGGAATGTTGGAAGAAAATCATGTAAAGCTCACAAGCTCTCATGATGATCTTCTAGTATCCCATAATGTGCAAAAATTAGCTCATGAGGCCATGCTTGCTAAGGTAACATCTAGTGAGCCTCATGTGGATACTAGCACTACTTCTAGTGAAAATGCTATATTGCCATGTGCTAGTCCTTGTAATTCATCTACTCACAATGTTGGTACATCTTGTGATGAATTGCTTTCCTTGCCTTGTTGCTCTAACGATGAAGCTTATACTTCCTCTAGTACTTGTGTTGAGACTAACCATGTAGAGGAAATCAAAGAGCTCAAGGCCCAAGTCACTTCTTTGAAGAAAGACTTGGAAAAGAGTCATGAAGGGAAATCCACACTCAACAATATCTTGAGTGTGCAAAAATCCCCCAATGACAAAGGTGGACTTGGATTCAACTCCAACAAGAAGAATAAGTCCAAGGTGAACAAAAGGAAGGGCCAAGAACAAGTCAAGAATTCGGCCAAGATTGCTTGCTTCAAGTGCAAAGTAGAAGGGCATCATGTTAGATCTTGCCCATTGAAGAAGAAGCCCATTAGTGACAAGCAACAAGGGAAGCGGCCACAAGTACACTCTCATTCTCAACCTCAAGTTGAAGGAAAGCCTCTTTCCAACAAGACTCAAACTTATGCTTCTCAAGTTGAGAAATCAAGTGAGAAGAAAGTGAAGAGTAGACGTTGCTACCTATGTCGCGAGAAAGGTCACCTCGCCTCTTCATGCACTAGTGATAACTTATCCAACCCAATTATTATTGATGATGTCTATTCTCTTGGGAAGGATAAGGTTGGCAATGTGGTTGCCAAGTTTGTTGGTACTCAAAGTGGTTTGAAGCAAAGAACCATTTGGGTAGCCAAGCCTATTGTGACTAACCTCTTAGGACCCAACTTGGTTGGGGACCAACAAGCTCAAACTTGATCAATAGGTGATGTAGGAGGTCATTGGAGACTTGGCTACATTATGAACAATTAAGGGTACTTCATCATTCTTATTGTCTCAAGCCAAGTCAATTGAATCATCAAGATTATATCTTATATCCAATGTGCCTCCTTGCGGTAACTTGTACCTCAATTGCTTACATTGAAAGTTACTTGCCCCCTTGCATGTTTTGGTTTTGTTCCTTGCATGTGTTTGTATATGTTGTGCTTCCAACTTGATTGTGTTGGTTTGCACATCATGTACGTGTGTGTCATGCGTTGAGCCTTTTGCATCTTGTTCTTTTCTTAGTTGGCTCTTGTGAGAGATTAATGGAATATCCCATTATGGGGGAGTGATGTGCTTTGTGCACCTCACAATCCTATATATGTGTGTACATGAGTAATACCATCTAGTATTGATATTTCAAGATTATCTAGTCGCTATGTGGTATGTCTTCTCATGAGAAAATCAAATTCTATATTGTCCATTAATTATCTCGTGTTGGTTCGTTATTTTGCCTCTTGTTTATCTTTAATTGGTATCACATTATGGGGGAGTAATATGCTATGTGTATATTACTAGCCTAGAAAATGTGTACATTTGAGATATTGTCACCTAGAATTGATATTTTAAATTATCTTGTTCCTAGGTGGCATGTTAGCTCTACAAGTTGCAACTTGCTTTTTGTTTGGTGTGAAGATGATGTCGGATATCCTTGTTATCTACCACCGGGAATTATTTCCAAATACTTCTTGTCTTTAAACAATTAGTACTCACTTATGTGTGGTAGAAATTATTGATCATCTTTACATTGGCATGTGCTTTTATTTGCTTTATCTCTTGCCTAGGATGGTGTCAACTCCCATTGTATTCCATACCACTTGTGGATCTTGTTAATTTCTTGACCCTGTCTAGTGTTTTCTAAATATAGTGAAAGTGGTGATCCCACCTCGTGCATTTTGTATTCAAATGCAAATTCTCTATAATGCACTAGTCTTGGGGGAGCTATCCTATTCTCTATAAAACACTCATCTTGTGATCCTTATCAAGTGTGTGTTTGTGGAAGGCAAGCCGTTTCTTTTTGGTGCTTTGTGCCATCATGAAACTTTGTAGAGGGCTTGGTTTGTTTGGAACCATTCTCTCTTTTGGGAGTTTGACATCTTTCTTTTTGAGTGTATCAATGGATATCTCATTCCTTGATGTATCTTTTATGGATATCCTCCAAGTGATGATTTATTCAGTTGGTATCTTTTCTTCGCTTGGTATTTCTTTGTCTTTTGGTCTCGGTTCTTGAAAGTCTTGAGCATGCATATTTACTTCTTGTAGTTTCTTTGGCATGTTTTCTTTCTTTGACCCAATATATAGGGGGAACTCCACCAAGTCTCAAATTGGATGAGATGTGCATGAAATTCATTTTCATATCTATATGCACATATTTATGTGGAGTTTGTCCTATGTGTTGTTGGTTCTCTAACTCTTTGGTCCCAATGAGTTTGGGTACCATTTTGTTTGTGTTGTTGTTCTAGGAACAATTGGAGATACATTGGATGCTCGGCTCACTCACAAGGAAGGTGTTGTCATCATGTGCTTATTGGAGTCGAGCTAGGATGATCAATGAACTACTATCTACCTTCAATTGGTATCTACTACATCCTTCCAATGTTAACTCGGTAACAAGTATCTTCATATTCTTCATGCACACATTTCTTGCATCAACCTTGTGTAGGTTGTATCATGGCATGTTATTCACTCATTCTTGTGATACTTGTTCCCTTTCTCAAAGCATCCCAACAATGATCTCTTGTTGCTAGTTTTGATGTCTTTGATGGGTGTGTGGTAGGAATTCATTTATATATAATAAGACCATATCTAGCCATGTGCTATGCTTCCAAGCAAATATCTTATTGGTATATGTATGACCTCCCTTTGGATATCTTGTTCCTCGTGTTGTAACTATTTCGGGTGTACATCCTTCTTTGTAGATATATATCATCATGATTTCGTCTACCTAGAATCTTATACACTTGAGATAAGTTGCATATCTAGTTGATATCCTTTCTTTCACGTCCACCTTGTCTTTCTTATGTTATTTCTTTGGTGGCTCCATGAAAGATTTTTCCTTGAGTGTGTGTCTTCTTTCGTTGCATCTTGATGCTCTTGTGTGTGGTGAAGATTATTTTCCTCATGCTTCTCTTTACAAGGCTTTTTCCATCTTAATTGGTATCCCTCGTCTTGATGAGGCTTTCATCTTCTATCTTCACCACGCGATGTCACAAGCATAGGTTCTTTATATGCTTTTTAGTAAGCTTGTGAACCCATTTGCTAGTTGTGTGCGGGAATGATAGGCCTTGCACCGTATGCCTCATTCTTTCAAGACTTTATTGATGCTTAATGCTCATCCGTACATTAGTCTTCTCAAGTGCATTGCCTTGACTCACACACATCATTTTGGTTGAGCCCTTTCTTAAGTTGTCTCTTTTACTTGTTACTCAACCATGTGTTTGTTTCAAGTACTAGTCTTAGTTTCCTATATGCTCACTTGCACTTGTTGTTAGTTTCTATTGATTTTGGGGGAGCTATGATCCTATTGTGTGCACTTTGTATCCAAATACAAATATTCTTATGTGTGCACAAATCATGGGGAGCTTCTCTAGTTTCTTTAGAACACTCCTTTGCTCATATCATAATAGCCTTTATTCACGTGGCTCGTAGGATCTTTGGTCTAGTTGGTTCAATTGGTATCTTTTGACAGCTTGCATCAATTGGTATCTTTTGGTTGCTTGATTGCTTGTGTCTCTCTCGGTTATGTCTTTGTGGCATATCTTCCTTTAGCAATCTTGGTTCCTCAATATAGTTGGTCTCCCTCCAAGTATTACCTTTGGATATGTGTATGGCATTCCACTCTCTTGTTGAGAAATACACAACTTTTGGAGGAACACCTTTTATATTGGTCTTCTTAGCTTTTCACCCATTTTGGCAATCGATGCCAATGGGGGAGAAGTTTCAGAGAGTTTTGTGGAGAAGTCTTCAGAGCTTTCTCCTTGTTTTAGTTTTGTTCCTAAGCATTTGCATCTCATATATATGCATTATTGGTTGTTGCCTTGCATGGTGATGCATAATTCCTTATATAAACTCTCTTGAAAGTGATTGTCATTAATTACCAAAATGGGGGAGATTGAAAGGACATGCGGTGCCCCCGTGTGTGGTTTTGGTAATTGATGACAATCTCTATGGACTAACGGTTGCCTTGAGTTATATTTGAAGGATTTGTCCAGAGGATTGTCTTGAAGTCCATGTGTTGGTTTCAAGGAGTTTATGAGATGACCAAAGTGCTTTTCAAGGAATTATCCAAAGATTGGTCATGTGTGAGTTGAGCTTATTGCATGCATGTCTTGAAGAAGAAGATTGTGTGATCATTCATGTTTACCTTCAAGACATCATCCAAATGAAGAGAGTTGGAAAGATTCAATGTTGATCAAGACTAAGTCAAGAGTGAATCAAGTTGATCAACTCACAAAGCGTAGAAGAAGTACCGAGAGGGATCAAGTGATCCCATGGTATGGTAAGCATTGTCCATTACGCTTTGTGAACTAACCCATGGTCTACGTGAGAGTTCTTTGTGGGGTTAGGTATGTTTCCATGGTCTTGCGTCAAGAGGAAGATCTCATACAACCCATGGAGGATGACATCAAGTGGTGATCGTCATCAAGTTTGCAGTGTGCAAGTTCAAGTGGAGCAACTCAAAGAGTGGCTCACCCATAGTAGAGTATGGGGAAGCAATCAACTAGTCTTCATCGAGCCAACACAATCAAGAAAGGTGGTCCAACTTGAGGAAGTCAAGATCGTCATCGTCTAGCTCAAGTGGACTATGTGCAAGGCAAAGGTTTGCCCTTGATAGGTTTTCTATTTTACCGGTCTCATAGTGATAGTTGGGAGACCGGGTTGTAGGATCGATTGCCGTACTATCAAGGGGGGCTCTCTAGGGAGTAGCTTGATCGTATCATTAGTCAAGAGCTCAAACCATTGCATCATTGCATCATCTTTCTTGGTTCTTATTTGTTTCCATTTGTGAGTCTTAGAGCTTATGGTCATCTTGATGACAAGCTTGAGTTCATCGAAAACGGAGTTCGCATGCATCTTCTATGATGTTTTCGGTGTTGGAGGTTTTACCGGTCTTTTCCGAGGAAGGGTTCTCACCATTTTATTATGGTCCTTTTCTCATTTTCTTCTTATTGTTATTTCTCTCAAGATTGTGTTAGCCCTTGTTGTTAGCTTTCCAACAAACTTGGTTTCGTTGAATTCGGAGCTCGTATGCGAAAGTTGTGGCTGTTTTGATATTGCCTGTTTTACACAGAGAGGTTGTACCGCCCCATGGAGAGGTTGTACCGCTTGACCGGTACAACCGGTGTTTGGAGCGGTTGTACCGGTCATGTACCGCTCTACCACCGGACTGGTCTCTGTTGTGGGTGCGGTTGTTGGGCGGGTTGTGGGCGGTTGTACCGGCTTATTGCCTGTTACGGTTGTACCGGTGCTCATAGAGTTGTACCGCTCCTATGTTGTTCTGTACAATAAAGGGGCCAGATTCGTGGGACCTATTTAAGGGGTCTTCTTCCCCAAATGGTTCCCCATCTCTTGAGCTCGTTTTTTGCCCCATTGATTGACCTCTTTGAGCTTGCTAACTCTCAATCCCTCATGGATTCTTGCTAGTTTTTGAGGGGAAAGAGAGAGGAGATCTAGATCACATTTCCACCAATCACTTTCTCCTCTATGTGAGGGGAACCCCTTGGATCTAGATCTTGGAGTTCTTGGTGTTCTCCTTCTTTGTTCTTCCTCTCATTTTCCTCCCTAGCATAGTTGCTCCGGTGGGATTTGAGAGAGAAGGGACTTGGGCACTCCGTGTGCCCTTGCCATTGGCATTTGGTGCATCGGTTTGAGTTCTCCCACGGTGATACGTGGAAGTGAAGTTTGAGAAGCTTATTACTCTGGGTGTTTGGGGGCACCCTAGAGCTTGTTCCTCTTGGGTGCCTTGGCGCCCTAGACGGTTGGTGTTGTTCGGAGCTCAATCATTGTGGTGTAAAGCTCCGGGAAAGCGCCGGGGTCTCCAATTAGGTTGTGGAGATCGCCCCGAGCAATTTGACGGGTACCGGTGACCGCCCCCAAGGGTTGCCAAAGTGTACGGGTTCGGTGACCGCCCCCAAGGGTTGCCATTTGTACGGGTTCGGTGACTGCCCTCAAGGGTCCCTTAGTGGAATCACGGCATCTTGCATTGTGCGAGGGCGTGAGGAGATTACGGTGGCCCTCGTGGCTTCTTGGGGAGCATTGTGCCTCCACACCGCTCCAAACGGAGATTAGCATCCGCAAGGGTGGTGAACTTCGGGATACATCATCGTCTCCGCGTGCCTCGGTTATCTCTTACCCGAGCTCTTTACTTATGCACTTTACTTTGTGATAGCCATATTGTTTCTTGTCATATATCTTGCTATCACATAGTTGCTTATCTTGCTTAGCATAAGTTGTTGGTGCACTTAGGTGAGCCTAGGTGCTTTAGGTTATGTGCTTGACAAATTAACCGCTAGGTTTATTCCGCATTTGTTCAAGCCTAAATCGTAATTATTTTAAAACGCCTATTCACCCCCCCTCTAGGCGACATCCACGATCTTTCATCCTCCTTCTTGATCCAGCAAGGGGGAAGGAGAGGTTGATGAAGATCCAGCAGCACGACGGCGTGGTGGTGGATGCAGCAGGATCCCGGCAGGGCTTCGCCAAGCGCAAGCGGGGAGGAGAGGTGTTACGGAGGGAGAGGGAGGTGCCAAGAGCAAGGGTGCGGCTGCCCTCCCTCCCCCCTCTTTATATAGGGGCCTTGGGGGGCGGCCCTAGAATATGCAATCTCCAAGGGGGGCAGCGGCCAAGGGGTGGCTTCCCCCCCAAGCCAAGTGGGGGCGCCCCCACCCCTAGGGTTTCCCAACCCTAGGCGCAGGGGAGGCCCAAGGGGGGCGCACTAGCCCACCAAGGGCTGGTTCCCCTCCCACTTCAGCCCATGGGGCCCACCGGGATAGGTGGCCCCACCCGGTGGACCCCCGGGACCCTTCCGGTGGTCCCGGTACAATACCGGCGACCCCTGAAACCTTCGCGATGGCCAAAACTGGACTTCCTATATATAAATCTTTACCTCCGGACCATTCCGGAACTCATTGTGACGTCCGGGATATCATCCGGGACTCCGAACAACTTTCGGGTTACTGCATACTAATATCTCTACAACCCTAGCGTCACCGAACCTTAAGTGTGTAGACCCTATGGGTTCGGGAGACATGCAGACATGACCGAGATGCCTCTCCGATCAATAACCAACAGCGGGATCTGGATACCCATGTTGGCTCCCACATGCTCCACGATGATCTCATCGGATGAACCACGATGTCGAGGATTCAATCAATCCGTATATAATTCCCTTTGTCAATCGGTACATTACTTGCCCGAGACTCGATCATCGGTATCCCAATACCTCGTTCAATCTCGTTACCGGCAAATCACTTTACTCGTACCATAATGCATGATCCCGTGATCAACCACTTGATCACATTGAGCTCATTATGATGATGCATTACTGAGTGGGCCCATAGATACCTCTCCGTCATACGGAGTGACAAATCCCAGTCTCGATTCGTGCCAACCCAACAGACACTTTTGGAGATACCTGTAGTGTACCTTTATAGTCACCCAGTTACGTTGTGACGTTTGGCACACCCAAAGCACTCCTACGGTATCCGGGAGTTGCACAATCTCATGGTCTAAGGAAATGATACTTGACATTCGGAAAAGCTACAGCAAACGAACTACACGATCTTTGAGCTATGCTTAGGATTAGGTCTTGTCCATCACATCATTCTCCTAATGATGTGATCTCGTTATCAATGACATCCAATGTCCATAGTCAGGAAACCATGACTATCTTTTGATCAACGAGCTAGTCAACTAGAGGCTCACTAGGGACATGTTGTGGTCTATGTATTCACACATGTATTACGATTTCCGGATAACACAATTATAGCATGAACAATAGACAATTATCATGAACAAAGAAATATAATAATAACCATTTCATTATTGCCTCTAGGGCATATTTCCAACAGGTCAGCACCGGTAAGTATCCCGATTATTATCACTTCGGGGTTAACGGATCATCACACATAATAGGTGACTATAGACTTGCAAGATAGGATCAAGAACTCTCATATATTGATGAAAACATAATAGGTTCAGATCTGAAATCATGGCACTCGGGCCCTAGGGACAAGCATTAAGCATAGCAAAGTCATAGCAACATCAATCTCAGAACATAGTGGATACTAGGGATCAAACCCTAACAAAACTAACTCGATTACATGGTGAATCTCATCCAACCCATCACCGTCTAGCAAGCCTACGATGGAATTACTCACGCACGGCGGTGAGCATCATGAAATTGGTGATGGAGGATGGTTGATGATGACGACGGTGACGAATCCCCCTCTCTGGAGCCCCGAACGGACTCTAGATCAGCCCTCCCGAGAGGTTTTAGGGCTTGGCAGCGGCTCCGTATCATAAAACGCGATGATTTCTTCTCTCTTATTTTTTTCTCCCCGAAAGCAGTTATATAGAGTTGGAGTTAGAGTCGGGAGGTCTCCAGGGGGCCCACGAGGTAGGGGGCGCGCCCTAGGGGGGCCCACCCTCATGGCAAGGGTGTACCCCCCTGGTCTTCATCTTTGGCGAGGATTTTTTATTATTTATTGTAAGATATTCCGTGGAGTTTTAGGTCATTCCGAGAACTTTTGTTTTCTGCACATAAAACAACATCATGGAAATTATGCTGAAAACAGCGTCAGTCCGGGTTAGTTCCATTCAAATCATACAAGTTAGAGTCCAAAACAAGGGCAAAAGTGTTTGGAAAAGTAGATACAATGGAGACGTATCAGAGAGCGACCACCGGGTTGTATCTAGCACTTGGAAGGGTGTGTTTTATTAAGTATCCGGTTCTAGTTGTCATAAGGTCAAGGTACAACTCCAAGTCGTCCTGTTACCGAAGATCACGGCTATACGAATAGATTAACTTCCCTGCAGGGGTGCGCCACATTTCCCAACACGCTCGATCCCCTTTGTCCGGACACACTTTTCTGGGTCATGCCCGGCCTCGGAAGATCAACACGTCGCACCCTACCTAGGCACAACAGAGAGGTCAGCACGCCGGTCTAAATCCTATGGCGCAGGGGTCTGGGCCCATCACCCATTGCACACCTGCACGTTGCGAGGGCGGCAGGAGAGCAGACATAGCCTCCCTTATACAAGAGCAGGCGTTCCAGTCCAACCCGGCGCGCGCCGCTCAGTCGCTGACGTCACAAAGGCTTCGGCTGATACCACGACGTCGAGTGCCCATAAATGTCCCCGCATAGATGGTTAATGCGTATAGGCCAGTGGCCAGACTCAGATCAAATACCAAGATCTCGTTAAACGTGTTATCTTGAAATAACCGCGAACGTCGACCAGGGCCAGGCCCACCTTTCTCCTAGGTGGTCTCAACCTGCCCTGTCGCTTTGCCATAAAGATTCACACAGAGGGATGTCGGGAAAGTATGTCCTTCCAGCCCCCAATTCATGAATCAACCGCGGGTACTCCTCGAGCCGACCCGTCTTTTGTCACCACAAGTATCATATATTATGTATAAGTATATACCCGTGACCACCTCCCGAGTGATCACGGCCCGATAGTATATCATGGTAGACGGACAAAAATGTAGGGCCACTGATGGTAAACTAGCATCCTATACTAAGCATTTAGGATTGCCGGTAAGGTATCAATAGTTGTAGTAACAATGATAGGCTATGCATCAGAATAGGATTAACGGAAAGCAGTAAGAAGCTACACTACTCTAATGCAAGCAGTATAGAGAAGAGTAGGCGATATCTGGTGAACAAGGGGGGAGGCTTGCCCGGTTGCTCTGGCAAGAGAGAGGGGTCGTCAACACCGTATCCGTACTGGGTAGCAGCGGCGTTGGTCTCGGTGTCTAGCGAGAGAAGAGGGGGAAGAAACAATAAATATAATGCAAACAAAAGCATGACGATACATGACATGACAAAGCGTGATGCCAAGTGTGCCCTAACACGGTACGAGGTGGTACCGATGAAGGGGGAAAACATCCGGGAAAGTATTCCCGGTGTTTCGCGTTTTCGGACAGATGAACCGGAGGGGGAACGTTGCGAGTTCGGTAGGTTAGGGATGTGTGGTGGACGAACGGGCTGCGTATCCGGATTTGTCTTGTCGTTCTAAGCAACTTTCATGTACAAAGTTTTTTCATCTGAGCTACGGTTTATTTTATATTAATTTTAAAAGGATTAAATCATTTTTATGATTTATTTAATTATTTTAATGCAACATTATCCAGAATAGTTCTTGCTGACATCATCATGACGTCAGCAGTTGACCTGGTCAACCTGACAGGTGGGTCCCGTTCGTCATTGACACATTTAATTAGCAGGTTAATTAAACAGGGTCAATTAGTTTAATTAGTGGTTAGGTTAATCCAATCAGGATTAATTAGTTTAATTAATTCTTTAATTAAGATTAATTATTAATTATTAATTTTATTTATTATTATTATTATTTTAATCTCTTT
>NC_053028.1:129284226-129294897 GCF_003073215.2 Triticum urartu
GATGGATGAACTTATGAAATTTCTTGCTAATAAAAGTGTTTCTTCTGATCCTAATGATATGCCTTTGTCTACTTTGATTGAGAATAATAATGAATCTATGGATGTGAATTTTGTTGGTAGGAATAATTTTGGTAACAACGCGCATAGAGGAAATTTTAATTCTAGGCCGTTCCCTAGTAATTCCTCTAATAATTATGGTAATTCCTACAACAACTCTTAAGGAAATTTTAAGAAGACGCCCTCTGATTTTGAGATTAGTGTTAAAGAATTTATGAGTTCGCAAAAGAATTTCAATGCTTTGGTTGAAGAAAAATTGCTTAAGATTGATGAATTGGCTAGGAACGTAGATAGAATTTCTCTTGATGTTGATTCTTTGAAACTTACATCTATTCCACTTAAACTTGATATCAATGAGTCTCTCACAGCCATGAGAATTTCCATTGATGAGTGCGAAGAAAGAACCGCTAGGATGCGTGCAAAAAAGATTGCTTTGTGAAAGCGTGTTATTCTAGTTTTAATGATAATAATGATGAAGATCTAAAAGTGATCGATGTGACTCCTATTAAATCTTTGTTTTCCAATATGAATCTTGATAAAGATGGGACTGGAGATGAGTCAACTTTAGTTAAAAGGCGTCCCGATGATTCAGAGTTTTTAGATCTTGATGCAAAAATTAATTAAAGTGGGATTGAAGAGGTCAAAACTTTACATAGCAATGAACCCACTATTTTGGATTTCAAGGAATTTAACTATGATAATTGATATTTGATAGATTGTATTTCCTTGTTGCAATCCGTGTTAAATACTCCTCATGCTTATAATCAAAATAAAGCTTTTACTAAAATATCGTTGATGCTTTGATGCAATCCTATGAAGAAAAGCTTGAACTAGAAGTTTCTATACCTAGAAAACTTTATGATGAGTGGGAACCTACTATTAAAATTAATATTAAAGATTATGAATGCTATGCTTTATGTGATTTGGGTGCTAGTGTTTCCGCGATTCCAAAAACTTTGTGTGATGTGCTAGGTTTCTGTGAATTTGATGATTGTTCTTTAAATTTGCATCTTGCAGATTCCACCATTAAGAAACCTATGGGAAGGATTAATGATGTTCTTATTGTTGCAAATAGGAATTATGTGCCCGTAGATTTCATTGTTCTTCATATAGATTGCAATCCTACATGTCCTATTATTCTTGGTAGACCTTTCCTTAGAATGATTGGTGCAATTACTGACATGAAAGAAGGAAATATTAGATTCCAATTTCCGCTAAGGAAAGGCATGGAACACTTCCCTAGGAGGAAAATTAAATTGCCTTATGAATATATTATGAGAGCCACTTATGGATTGCATACCAAAGATGACAATACCTAGATCTATTCTTGTTTTTATGCCTAGCTAGGGGCGTTAAACGATAGCGCTTGTTGGGTGGAAACCCAATTTTATTTTTGTTATTTACTTTGTGTTCCTGTTTAATAATAAATAATTTATCTAGCCTCTTTTATGATTGTGTTTTTTATGTTTTAATTAGTGTTTGTGCCAAGTAAAGCCTTTAGGATCTTCTTGGGTGATTATTGTTTGATCTTGCTGATAAAAACAGAAAGTATGCACTCACGAAAATAATTTTAATTTTTTACCAGAGAGCGATAAAATACCAATTCCAACTGATGTAGATCAATATAAAATTTGTCCTGGTCATCCTAATTTTTCATAATTTTTGGAGTTACAGAAGTATTCAAAACCTATAGATTGCTACAGACTGTTCTATTATTGACAGATTCTATTTTTCGTGTGTTGTTTGCTTATTTTGATGCATCTATGGCTAGTATCGGGGGGTATGAACAATAGAGAAGTTGAAATACAGTAGGTTTAATACCAATATAAATAAAGAATGAGTTCATTACAGTAACTTAAAGAAGTGGTTTATTTTCTTATACTAATGGAGCTCATGAGATTTTCTGTTGAGTTTTGTGTTGTGAAGTTTTCAAGTTTTTGGGTAAAGTTTTGATGGATTTTGGAATAAGGAGTGACAATAGCCTAAGCTTGGGGATGCCCAAGGCACCCCAAGGTAAAATTCAAGGACAACCAAAAGCCTAAGCTTGGGGATGCCCCAGAAAGCATCCCCTCTTTCGTCTTCGTCCATCGGTAACTTTACTTGAGGCTATATTTTTATTCACCACATGATATGTGTTTTGCTTGGAGCGTCTTGTATGATTTGAGTCTTTTCTTTTTAGTTCACCACAGTCATCCTTGTTTTACACACCTTTTGGGAGAGACACGCATGAAACGGAATTTATTAGAATACTCTATGTGCTTCGCTTATATCTTTTGAGCTAGATACTTTTTCTCTAGTGCTTCACTTATAAAATTTTAGAGCACGGTGGTGGTTTTATTTTATAGAAATAATTGATCTCTCATGCTTCACTTATATTATTTTGAGATTCCTTTAGAACAACATGATATTTTGCTTTGGCTATAAAATTAGTCCTAATATGATAGGCATCCAAGATGGGTATAATAAAAACTTTCATATAAAGTGCATTGAATACTACGAGAAGTTTGATTCCTTATGATTGTTTTGAGATATGAAGATGGCGATATTAGAGTCATGCTAGTTGAGTGGTTGTGAATTTGAGAGATACTTGTGTTAAAGATTGTGATTCACATAGCATGCACGTATGGTGAACCGTTATGTGATGAAGTTGGAGCATGATTTATTTTTTGATTGTCTTCCTTATGAGTGGCGGTCGAGGACGAGCGATGGTCTTTTCCTACCGATCTATCCCCCTAGGAGCATGCGTGTAGTACTTTGTTTCGATAACTAATAGATTTTTGCAATAAGTATGTGAGTTCTTTATGACTAATGTTGAGTCCATGGATTATACGCACTCTCACCCTTCCACCATTGCTAGCCTCTCTAGTACCGACAACTTTTGCCGGTACCATAAACCCACCATATACCGTCGTCAAAATAGCCACCATACCTACCTATTATGGCATTTCCATAGCCATTCCGAGATATATTGCCATGCAACTTTCCACCGTTCGTTTATTATGACACGCTCCATCATTGTCATATTGCTTTGCATGATCATGTAGTTGACATCGTATTTGTGGAAAAGCCACCGTTCATAATTTTTCATACATGTCACTCTTGATTCATTGCACATCCCTGTACACCGCCAGAGGTATTCACATTGAGTCATATTTTGTTCTAAGTATCGAGTTGTAATTCTTGAGTTGTAAGTAAATAAAAGTGTGATGATCATCATTGATTAGAGCATTGTCCCAGTGAGGAAAGGATGATGGAGACTATGATTCCCCCACAAGTCGGGATGAGACTCCGGACGAAAAATAAAAAAAAAGAGAAAAGAGGCCAAAAAAAAAGAGAAGGCCCAAAAAAAATGAGAGAAAAAGAGAGAAGGGACAATGCTACTATCCTTTTACCACACTTGTGCTTCAAAGTAGCACCATGATCTTCATAATAGAGAGTCTCCTATGTTGTCACTTTCATATACTAGTGGGAATTTTTCATTATAGAACTTGGCTTGTATATTCCAATGATGGGCTTCCTCAAAATGCCCTAGGTCTTAGTGAGCAAGCAAGTTGGATGCACACCCACTTAGTTCTTTGTTGAGCTTTCATATACTTATAGCTCTAGTGCATCCGTTGCATGGCAATCCTACTCACTCACATTGATATCTATTGATGGGCATCTCCATAGCCCGTTGATATGCCTAGTTGATGTGAGACTATCTCTCTTTTTGTCTTCTCCACAACCACCTTCTATTCCACCTATAGTGCTATGTCCATGGCTCACGCTCATGTATTGCGTGAAGATTGAAAAGTTTGAGAACATCAAAAGTATGAAACAATTGCGTGCTTGGTCATCGGGGTTGTGCATGATTTAAAAAATTTGTGTGATGAAGATAGAGCATAACCAGACTATATGATTTTGTAGGGATAAGCTTTCTTTGGCCATGTTATTTTGAGAAGACATGATTGCTTATTAGTATGCTTGAAGTATTATTATTTTTATGTCAATATTAAACTTTTGTTCTTGAATCTTTCGGATGAACATTCATGCCACAATAAAGAAAATTACATTGAAATTATTAGGAAGCATTCCACATCAAAAATTCTTATTTTTATCATTTACCTACTCGAGGACGAGCAGGAATTAAGCTTGGGGATGCTTGATACGTCTCCAACGTATCTATAATTTGATTGCTCCATGCTATATTATCTGTTTTGGATGTTTAATGGGCTTTATTATACACTTTATATTATTTTTGGGACTAACCTATTAACCGGAGGCCCAGCCCAAATTGCTGTTTTTTTGCCTATTTCAGTGTAGAAAAGAATATCAAACGGAGTCCAAACGGAATGAAACCTTCGGGAGCGTGATTTTTGGAACAAACGTGATCCAGAGGACTTGGAGTGGACGTCAAGCAACCAACGAGGAGGCCACAAGGCAGGGGCGCGCCTACCCCCCTAGGCGCGCCCTCCACCCTCATGGGCCCCTCGTGGCTCCACCGACCTACTTCTTCCTCCTATATATTCACGTACCCGCAAACACCAGGAGCACCACGAAACCCTATTTCCACGCTGCAACCTTCTGTACCCAAGAGATCCCATCTTGGGGCCTTTTCGGAGCTCCACCGGAGGGGGCATTGATCACGGAGGGCCTCTACATCAACTCCATGGCCCCTCCGATGATGTGTGAGTAGTTTACTCAGACCTTCGGGTCCATAGCTAGTAGCTAGATGGCTTCTTCTCTCTCTTTGGATCTCAATACAAAGTTCTCCTCGATTCTCTTGGAGATCTATTCGATGTAATCTTCTTTTTGCGGTGTGTTTGTCGAGATCCGATGAATTGTGGGTTTATGATCAAGTTTATCTATGAACAATATTTGAATCTTCTGAATTCTTTTATGTATGATTGGTTATCTTTGCAAGTCTCTTCGAATTATCAGTTTGGTTTGGCCTACTAGATTGATCTTTCTTGCAATGGGAGAAGTGCTTAGCTTTGGGTTCAATCTTGCGGTGCTCGATCCCAGTGACAGAAAGGGAAACGACATGTATTGTATTGTTGCCATCGAGGATAAAAAGATGGGGTTTATATCATATTGCATGAGTTTATCCCTCTACATCATGTCATCTTGCTTAAGGCGTTACTCTGTTCTTATGAACTTAATACTCTAGATGCATGCTGGATAGCGGTCGATGTGTGGAGTAATAGTAGTAGATGCAGGCAGGAGTCGGTCTACTTGTCACGGACGTGATGCCTATATACATGATCAGCCTAGATATTCTCATAATTCACGCTTTTCTATCAATTGCTCGACAGTAATTTGTTCACCCACCGTAATACTTATGCTATCTTGAGAGAAGCCACTAGTGAAACCTATGGCCCCCGGGTCTATCTTTTCCATCATATAAGTTTCCAATCTATTTTATTGTGCAATCTTTACTTTCAATCTATATCATAAAAATACCAAAAATATTTATCTTATTATTATTATCTCTATCAGATCTCACTCTGTAAGTGGACCGTGAAGGGATTGACAACCCCTTTATCGCGTTGGTTGCGAGGTTCTTATTTGTTTGTGTAGGTACAGTTACGTGTGGTCTCCTACTGGATTGATACCTTGGTTCTCAAAACTGAGGGAAATACTTACGCTGCTTTGCTGCATCACCCTTTCCTCTTCAAGGGAAAACCAACGCAGTGCTCAAGAGGTAGCAGGGTTGACCTAAATAATAATGTTAGTGTGTGTGCGAAGCATGAAATATGATTTGATCATGTTTATTGCAATACGGTTATTCATTTAAGTAAGAGAATAAATTGTTGTTCTGTTTACATGAATAAAACCTTATATGCTTACACACCCAATGAAAATGGTTCGTTGGATCTCGATCGTAGTGATACACATATTCATAATATTGAAACCAAAAGATGCAAAGTTAATAATGATAGTGCAACTTATTTGTGGCACTGCCGTTTAGGTCATATTGGTGTAAAGCGCATGAAGAAAATCCATGCTGATGGGCTTTTGGAATCACTTGATTATGAATCAGTTGATGCTTGCGAACCATGCCTCATGGGTAAGATGACTAAGACTCCGTTCTCCGGAACAATGGAGCAAGCAACAGATTTGTTGGAAATCATACATACTGATGTATGTGGTCCGATGAATATTGAGGCTCGCGGCAGGTATCATTATTTTCTGATCTTCACAGATGATTTGAGCTGATATGAGTATATCTACTTGATGAAACACAAGTCTGAAACATTTGAAAAGTTCGAAGAATTTCAGAGTGAAATGGAGAATCATCGTAACAAAAATAAAAGTTTCTACGATATGATCGCAGAAGGGAAATATTTGAGTTACGAGTTTGGCCTTCAGTTAAAACAATGTGAAATAGTTTCACTACTCACGCCACCTGGAACACCACAGTGTAATGGTGTGTCTGAACGTCATAACCGTACTTTATTGGATATTGTACAATCTATGGTGTTTCTTACCGATTTACCACTATTGTTTTGGGGCCATGCATTAAAGACAGCTGCATTCACGTTAAAAAGGGGCACCATCTAAGTCCGTTGAGACGACACAACATGAACTATGGTTTGGCAAGAAACCAAAGTTGTCGTTTCTTAAAGTTTGGGGTTGCGATGCTTATGTGAAAAGGTTTCATCCTGATAAGCTCAAACCCAAATCAAAGAAATGTGTCTTCATAGGATACCCAAAAGAGAAAGTTGGGTACACCTTCTATCATGGATCCGAAGGCAAGACATTCGTTGCTAAGAATGGATCCTTTCTAGAGAAGGAGTTTGTCTTGAAAGAAGTGAGTGGGAGGAAAGTAGAACTTGGTAAGGTAATTGTACCTTCTCCCTTATTGGAAAGTAGCTCATCATTGAAATCTGTTCCTGTGACTACTACACCAATTAGTGAGGAAGCTAATGATGATGATCATGTAACTTCAGATCAAGTTACTACCGAATCTCGTAGGTAAACCAGAGTGAGATCCGCACTAGAGTGGTACGGTAATCCTATTCTGGAGGTCATGTTACTTGACCATGACGAACCTACGAACTATGATGAAGCGATGATGAGCCCAGATTCTGCGAAATGGTTTGAGGCCATGAAATCTGAGATGGGATCCATGTATGAGAACAAAGTATGGACTTTGATTGACTTGCCCAAATGATCGGCGAGCCATTGAGATTAAATGGATCTTCAAGAGGAAGACGGACGCTGATAGTAGTGTTACTATCTACAAAGCTAGAATTGTCGCAAAAGGTTTTCGACAAGTTCAAGGTGTTGACTACAATGAGAGTTTCTCACTCATATCTATGCTTAAGTCTGTCCGAATCATGTAAGCAATTGCCGCATTTTATGAAATCTGGCAAATGGATAAACAAAACTGCATTCCTTAACGGATTTATTAAAGAAGAGTTGTATATGATGCAACCAGAAGGTTTTGTCGATCCTAAAGGTGTTAACAAAATGTGCAAGCTCCAGCGATCCATCTATGGACTCATGCAAGCATCTCGGAGTTGGAATATATGCTTTGATGAGTTGATCAAAGCATATAGTTTCATACAGACTTGCGGTGAAGCCTGTATTTACAAGAATGTGAGTGGGAGCACTACAACATTTCTGATAAGTATATGTGAATGACATATTGTTGATCGGAAATAATGTAGAATTATTCTGCAAATCATAAAGGAGTGTTTTAAAGGAGTTTTTCAAAGAAAGGCCTTGGTGAAGCTGCTTACATATTGAGCATCAAGATCTATAGAGATAGATCAAAATGCTGGATAAGTTTTTTCAATGATTACATACCTTGACAAGATTTTGAAGTAGTTCAAAATGGAACAGTCAAAGAAAGAGTTCTTGCCTGTGTTACAATGTGTGAAATTGAGTAAGACTCAAAGCCCGACCACGGCAGAAGATAGAAAGAGAATGAAAGTCATTCCCTATGCCTCAGCCTTAGGTTCTATAAAGTATGCCATGCTATGTACCAGATCTATTGTATACCCTACACTGATTTTGGCAAGGGAGTACAATAGTGATCTAGGAGTAGATCACTGGGCAGCGGTCAAAATTATCCTTAGTGGAATAAGGATATGTTTCTCGATTATGGAGGTGACAAAAAGTTCGTCGTAAAAGGGTTACGTTGATGCAAGTTTTGACACTGATCCAGAAGACTCTAAGTCTCAATCTGGATACATATTGAAAGTGGGAGCAATTAGCTAGAGTAGCTCCATGCAGAGCATTGTTGACATAGAAATTTGCAAAATACATGCGGATCTGAATGTGGCAGACCCGTTGACTAAACCTCTCTCACAAGCAAAACATGATCACACCGTAGTACTCTTCGGGTGTTAATCACATAGAAATGTGAACTAGATTATTGACTCTAGTAAACCCTTTGGGTATTGGTCACATGACGATGTGAACTATTGGTGTTAAATCACATGGTGATGTGAACTAGATTATTGACTCTAGTACAAGTGGGAGACTGAAGGAAATATGCCCTAGAGGCAATAATAAAGTTATTATTTATTTCCTTATTTCATGATAAATGTTTATTAGTCATGCTAGAATTGTATTAACCAGAAACATAATACATGTGTGAATACATAGACAAACAGAGTGTCACTAGTATGCCTCTACTTGACTAGCTCGTTGATCAAAGATGGTTATGTTTCCTAACCATAGACATGAGTTGTCACTTGATTAACGGGATCACATCATTAGGATAATGATGTGATTGACATGACCCATTCCGTTAGCTTAGCACACGATCATTTAGTATGTTGCTATTGCTTTCTTCATGACTTATACATGTTCCTATGAGTATGAGATTATGCAACTCCCGTTTACCGGAGGAACACTTTGTGTGCTACCAAACGTCACAACGTAACTGGGTGATTATAAAGGTGCTCTACAGGTGTCTCCGAAGGTACATGTTGGGTTGGCGTATTTCGAGATTAGGATTTGTCACTCTGATTGTCGGAGAGGTATCTCTGGGCCCTCTCGGTAATGCACATCACTTAAGCCTTGCAAGCATTGCAACTAATGAGTTAGTTGTGAGATGATGTATTACAGAACAAGTAAAGAGACTTGCCGGTAATGAGATTGAACTAGGTATTGAGATACCGATGATCGAATCTCGGGCAAGTAACATACCGATGACAAAGGGAACAATGTATGTTGTTATGCGGTCTGACCGATAAAGATATTCGTAGAATATGTAGGAGCCAATATGAGCATCCAGGTTCTGCTATTGGTTATTGTCCGGAGACGCGTCTCGGTCATGTCTACATTGTTCTCGAACCCTTAGGGTCCGCACGCTTAACGTTACGATGACAGTTTCATTATGAGTTTATTTATTTTGATGTACCGAAGGTTGTTCGGAGTCCCGGATGTGATCACGGACTTGACGAGGAGTCTCGAAATGGTTGAGACATAAAGATCGATATATTGGATGACTATATTTGGACACCGGAAAGGTTCCGGGTAAGATTGGGACAATACCGGATCACCGGGAGGTTATCGGAACCCCCCGGGAGGTATATGGGCCTTATTGGGCCTTAGTGGAAAGGAGGGGAAAGGAGGAAGGGAGGGGGCGCCCCCCCAAGCCCAATCCGAATTGGCAGGGGGGCCAGCCCCCCCTTTCCTTCCTCCCTCTTCCTCTTCCTTCCCTCTCCTACTCCTAATAGGAAAAAGGGGAGTCCTACTTGTCGGGTAACGTAGCAGAAATTCAAAAATTTCCTACGTATCACCAAGATCTATCTATGGAGAGACCAGCAACAAGGGGAAGGAGAGTGCATCTACATACCCTTGTAGATCGCTAAGCGGAAGCGTTCAAGAGAACGGGGTTGAAGGAGTCGTACTCGTCGTGATCCAAATCACCGGAGATCCTAGTGCCGAATGGACGGCACCTCCGCGTTCAACACACGTACAGCCCGGTGACGTCTCCCATGCCTTGATCCAGCAAGGAGAGAGGGAGAGGTTGAGGAAGACTCCATCCAGCAGCAGCACAACGGCATGGTGGTGGTGGAGGAGCGTGGTACTCCAGCAGGGCTTCGCCAAGCACCGCGGGATATGAGGAGAAAGAGAGATGCAGGGCTGCGTCATATAGAGGAGAGGAACTCATCTCATGTCATGTGCAGCCCCAAAACCTCCACTATATATAGGGGCAAGGGGGAGGGGAGGCGCCCTAGGGTTTCCCCTAGGGGGGCGGCGGCCAGGGCAGATGGGATCTCCCCCTTGGGTGACTTGGTCCCCAAGCCAGGAGGTGGGAACCCTAGATGGGGCGCCCCAAACCCCCTGGTCACGTGGGATTAGGTGAGGGGGGCGCACAGCCCCTTAGTGGGCTGGTTTGCCCCCTTCCCTTATCCCATGAAGCCCCCCAACACTTGTCGGGGCTCCCGAAACACCTTTCGGTCATGCTGGTAATCACCCAGTACCTCCGGAACACTCCCGGACTCCAAAACCCTTCATCCAATATATCAATCTTTACCTCCGGACCATTCTGGAACTCCTCGTGAAGTCCGGGATCTTATCCGAGACTCCGAACAACATTCGGTAACCACATACAAGCTTCCTTTATAACCCTAGCGTCACCGAACCTTAAGTGTGTAGACCCTACGGGTT
>NC_053028.1:129295897-129311692 GCF_003073215.2 Triticum urartu
ACAAAAGGTTCGTCGTAAAGGGATACGTCGATGCAAGTTTTGACACTGATCCATATGACTCAAAGTCTCAATCTGGATACATATTGAAAGTGGGAGCAATTAGCTAGAGTAGCTCCGTGCAGAGCATTGTTGACATAGAAATTTGCAAAATACATACGGATCTGAATGTGGCAGACCCGTTGACTAAACTTCCCTCACAAGCAAAACATGATCACACCTTAGTACTCTTTGGGTATTAATCACATAGCGATGTGAACTAGATTATTGACTCCAGTAAACCCTTTGGGTGTTGGTCACATGACGATGTGAACTATGGGTGTTAATCACATGGTGATGTGAACTATTGATGTTAAATCACATGGCGATGTGAACTAGATTATTGACTCTAGTGCAAGTGGGAGACTGAAGGAAATATGCCCTAGAGGCAATAATAAAGTTATTATTTATTTCCTTATATCATGATAAATGTTTATTATTCATGTTAGAATTGTATTAACCGGAAACATAATACTGGTGTGAATACATAGACAAACAAAATGTCACTAGTATGCCTCTACTTGACTAGCTTGTAGATCAAAGATGGTTAGTTTCCTAGCCATAGACATGAGTTGTCATTTGATTAACGGGGTCACATCATTAGAGAATGATGTGATTGACTTGACCCATTCCGTTAGCATAGCACTTGATCGTTTAGTTTGTTGCTATCGCTTTCTTCATGACTTATACATGTTCCTATGACTATGAGATTATGCAACTCCCGTTTATCGGAGGAACACTTTGTGTGCTACCAAACGTCGCAACATAACTGGGTGATTATAAAGCTGCTCTACAGGTGTCTCCGAAGGTACTTGTTGGGTTGGCGTATTTCGAGATTAGGATTTGTCACTCCGATTGTCGGAGAGGTATCTCTGGGCCCACTCGGTAATGTACATCACTATAAGCCTTGCAAGCATTGCAACTAATGAGTTACTTGCGGGATGATGTGTTACGGAACAAGTAAAGAGACTTGCCGGTAACGAGATTGAACTAGGTATTGAGATACCGACAATGGAATCTCGGGCAAGTAACATACCAATGACAAAGGGAACAACGTATGTTGTTATGCGGTTTGACCGATAAAGATCTTCGTAGAATATGTAGGAGCCAATATGAGCATCCAGGTTCCGCTATTGGTTATTGACCGGAGACATGTCTCGATCATGTCTACATAGTTCTCGAACCCATAGGGTCCGCACGCTTAAAGTTTGATGACCATTATATTATGAGTTTATGTGTTTTCATGTACCGCAAGAGTTTGGAGTCCCGGATGAGATCGGGGACATGACGAGGAGTCTCGAAATGGTCGAGACGTAAAGATCGATATATTGGACGACTATATTCGGACATCGGAAAGGTTCTGAATGATTCGGGTATTTTCGGGAGTACCGGGGAGTTACGGGAATTCGTATTGGGCCTCAATGGGCCATACGGGAAAGGAGAGAAAGGCCTCAAAGGGTGGCCGCACCCCTCCCCATGGGCTGGTCCGAATTGGAGTAGGGAAGGGGGGCGCCCCCTTCCTTCCTTCTCCTTTTCCCTTCCCTTTCCTTCCCTCCTACTCCTACTACTTGGAAGGGCTCCTAGTTCTACTAGGAAAGGGGGAATCCTACTCCCGGTGGGAGTAGGACTCCCCTAGGGCGCGCCATAGAGAGGGCCGGCCCTCCCTCCTCCACTCCTTTATATACGTGGCAGGGGGCAACCCATAGAACAAAAATTGATCACTTGATCTCTTAGCCGTGTGCGGTGCCCCCCTCCACCATAATCCACCTCGATCATATCGTAGCGGTGCTTAGGCGAAGCCCTGCGTCGGTAGAACATCATCATCGTCACCATGCCGTCGTGCTGACAAAACTCTCCCTGAACACTCGGCTTAGATCGGAGTTTGAGGGACGTCATCGAGTTAAACGTGTGCAGAACTTGGAGGTGCCGTGCGTTCGGTACTTGATCGATCGGATCGGGAAGACGTACGACTACGTCAATCGCGTTGTGCTAACGCTTCCGCTTTTGGTCTACGAGGGTACATAGACAACACTCTTCCCTCTCGTTTCTATGCATCACCATGATCTTGCGTGTGCGTACGAATTTTTTTGAAATTACTACGTTCCCCAACACCTCGACCCTCCGGCGACCCTCGACCCTCTACACTAGTTCACGACCCTCGACCGCTCGGCGATCCACGACCCTCTACCCTAGTTCCCGACCCTCGACCCCCTCATGTCACGTTTGTCTAGTGTCAAAGGATTCAACAAAACCATGTCTTCATCATTAGGTGAAAGTAACAGGCGCATGATGGTACGAAGCTCTCCAAAGTTATTTTGGAACATAGTCCCAGATAGGATAATTTGCTTTTTGGTACAAAGTTCCGCAAGATCCTTCCGAATATCGCTATTTGGAAGCCTTTGCTGAAATTCGTACTAAAAGGCGAATTATCCTATTCGGGACTCCGTCCCAGAATAACTTTGGAGAACTTCGTACCATCATGCCCCGGTTATTTCTGGCTAATGATGAAGCCATGGATTTCTTCAATACTTTGACACAAGACAACCTTTGGACCCCTCGGCCATCCTCGTGTTGGGGAACATAGTAATTTCAAAAAAAAATCCTGCGCACACACAAAGGATCATGGTGATGCATAGCAACGAGAGGGGAGAGTGTGTCCACGTACCCTCGTAGACCGAAAGCGGAAGCGTTAGCACAACGCGGTTGATGTAGTCGTACGTCTTCACGATCTGACCGATCAAGTACCGAACGCACGGCACCTCCGAGTTCTGCACACGTTCAACTCGATGATGTCCCTCGAACTCCGATCCAGTCGAGCTTTGAGGGAGAGTTCCGTCAGCACGACAGTGTGGTGACCATGATGATGTTGCTACCGACGCAAGGCTTCTCCTAAGAACCGCTACGATATTATCAAGGTGGATTATGGTGGAGGGGGGCACCGCACACGGCTAAGAGATCCAAGGGATCAATTGTTGTCTCTCCAAGGGGTGCCTCCCTCCCTGTATATAAAGGAGTGGAGGAGGGGGAGGGGACCGACCACCCTAGGCGCGCCCCATGAGGATTCCTACTCCAACCGGGAGTAGGACTCCCCCTTCCAATTGGGAGTAGGAGAGAGAGGGAAGGAGAGAGAGAGGGGGAAAGGAAAGGGGGGCGAGCCCCCCTCCTTGTCCAATTCACTGGGGGGAAGGGGGCGCGCGGCTGCCCTTGGCCGCCCCTCCTCTTCTCCACTAGGGCCCAATAGGCCCATTAGTCTCCCCGGGGGGTTCGGTAACCCCCCGGTACTCCGGTATATGCCTCGAACTCCCCGAAACCATTTCGGTGTCCGAACATAGTGTCCAATATATCGATCTTTATGTCTCGACCATTTCAAGACTCCTCGTCATGTCCGTGATCACATCCGGGACTCCGAACAACCTTCGGTACATCAAAACACATAAACTCATAATATAACCATCATCGAACTTTAAGCGTGCGGACCCTACGGGTTCGAGAACTATGTAGACATGACCGAAACACGTCTCCAGTCAGTAACCAATAGCGGAACCTGGATGCTCATATTGGCTCCCACATATTCTACGAAGATCTTTATCGGTCAAACCGCATAACAACATACGTTGTTCCCTTTGTCATCGGTATGTTACTTGCCCGAGATCGATCGTCGGTATTCATACTAGTTCACTCTCGTCCTGGCAAGTCTCTTTACTCGCTCATAATACATTCATCCCGCAACTACTCATTACTTACAAATGCTTGCAAGGCTGATAGTGATGTGCATTACAGAGTGGGCCCAGAGATACTCTCCGACAATCGGAAGTGACAAATCCTAATCTCAAAATACGCCAACCCAACAAGTACCTTCGGAGACACCTGTAGAGCACCTTTATAATCACCCAGTTACGTTGTGATGTTTGGTAGCACACAAAGTGTTCCTCCGGTAAACGGGAGTTGCATAATCTCATAGTCATAGGAACATGTATAAGTCATGAAGAAAGCAATAGCAACAATACTAAACGATCAAGTGCTAAGCTAACGAATGGGTCAAGTCAATCACATCATTCTCCTAATGATGTGATCCCGTTAATCAAATGACAACTCATGTCTATGGTTAGGAAACATAACCATCTTTGATTCAACGAGCTAGTCAAGTAGAGGCATACTAGTGACATTTTGTTTGTCTATGTATTCACACATGTATTATGTTTCCGGTTAATACAATTCTAGCATGAATAATAAACATTTATCATGATATAAGGAAATAAATAATAACTTTATTATTGCCTCTAGGGCATATTTCCTTCAGTCTCCCACTTGCACTAGAGTCAATAATCTAGATTACACAGTAATGATTCTAACACCCATGGAGCCTTGGTGCTGATCATGTTTTGCTCGTGGAAGAGGCTTAGTCAACGGGTCTGCAACATTCAGATCCATATGTATCTTGCAAATCTCTATGTCTCCCACCTGGACTTGATCCCGGATGGAGTTGAAGCGTCTCTTGATGTGCTTGGTTCTCTTGTGAAATCTGGATTCCTTTGCCAAGGCAATTGCACCAGTATTGTCACAAAAGATTTTCATTGGACCCGATGCACTAGGTATGACACCTAGATCGGATATGAACTCCTTCATCCAGACTCCTTCATTTGCTGCTTCCGAAGCAGCTATGTACTCCGCTTCACATGTAGATCCCGCCACAACGCTTTGTTTAGAACTGCACCAACTGATAGCTCCACTTTAATGTAAACACGTATCCGGTTTGCGATTTAGAATCGTCCGGATCAGTGTCAAAGCTTGCATCAACGTAACCATTTACGATGAGCTCTTTGTCACCTCCATAAATGAGAAACATATCCTTAGTCCTTTTCAGGTATTTCAGGATGTTCTTGACTTGTCCAGTGATCCACTCCTGGATTACTTTGGTACCTCCCTGCTAAACTAATAGCAAGGCACACATCAGGTCTGGTACACAGCATTGCATACATGATAGAGCCTATGGCTGAAGCATAGGGAACATCTTTTCATTTTCTCTCTATCTTCTGTAGTGTCGGGCATTGAGTCTTACTCAACTTCACACCTTGTAACACAGGCAAGAACCCTTCTTTGCTTGATCCATTTTGAACTTCTTCAAAACTTTGTCAAGGTATGTGCTTTGTGAAAGTCCAATTAAGCGTCTTGATCTATCTCTATAGATCTTGATGCCCAATATATAAGCAGCTTCACCGAGGTCTTTCATTGAAAAACTCTTATTCAAAGTATCCTTTTATGCTATCCAGAAATTCTATATCATTTCCAATCAACAATATGTCATCCACATATAATTAGAAATGCTACAGAGCTCCCACTCACTTTCTTGTAAATACAGGCTTCTCCAAAAGTCTGTATAAAACATATGCTTTGATCACACTATCAAAACGTTTATTCCAACTCCGAGAGGCTTGCACCAGTCCATAAATGGATCGCTGGAGCTTGCACACTTTGTTAGCTCCCTTTGGATCGACAAAACCTTCCGGTTGTATCATATACAACTCTTCTTCCAGAAATCCATTCAGGAATGCAGTTTTGACATCCATTTGCCAAATTTCATAATCATAAAATGCAGTAATTGCTAACATGATTCGGACAGACTTAAGCATCGCTACGGGTGAGAAAGTCTCATCATAGTCAATCCCTCGAACTTGTCGAAAACCTTTTGCAACAAGTCGAGCTTTATAGACAGTAATATTACCGTCAGCGTCAGTCTTCTTCTTAAAGATCCATTTATTTTCAATGGCTTGCCGATCATCGGGCAAGTCAACCAAAGTCCACACTTTGTTCTCATACATGGATCCCATCTCAGATTTCATGGCCTCAAGCCATTTTGCGGAATCTGGGCTCACCATGCTTCTTCATAGTTCTAAGGTTCGTCATGGTCTAGTAACATAACCTCCAGAACAGGATTTACCGTACCAACTTCTGGTGCGGATCTTACTCTGGTTGACCTACAAGGTTCAGTAGTAATTGATCTGAAGTTTCATGATCAGATGTCATCAGCTTCCCTCCACTAATGGTGTAGTGTCAGGAACCGTTTCTGTGATGAACTACTTTCCAAAAGGGAGCAGGTACAGTTTACTCATCAAGTTCTACTTTCACTCACTTCTTTCGAGAAACTCCTTCTCTAGAAAGGATCAAATTTAGCAACAAAGTTTGCCTTCAGACTCTGTAAGAAGGGTGTTACCCAACAGTTTCCTTCGGGTATCCTATGAAGACACATTTCTCGATTTGGGTTCGAGCTTATCAGGTTGAAGCTTGTTCACATCAGCATCACAACCCCAAACTTGAAGAAACGACAACTTTGGTTTCTTGCCAAACCACAGTTCATAAGGCGTCGTCTCAACATATTTCGATGGTGCCCTATTTAACGTGAATGCAGCCGTCTCTAAAGCATAACCCCAAAATGATAGCGGTAAATCAGTAAGAGACATCATAGATCGCACCATATCTAGTAAAGTACGATTACGATGTTCGGACACACCATTACGCGGTGGTGTTCCAGGTGGAGTGAGTTGCGAAACTATTCTGCATGAATTCAAATGTAGACCAAACTCATAACTCAAATATTCTCCTCCACGATCATATCATAGAAACTTTATTTTCTTGTTATGATGATTTTCTACTTCACTTTGAAATTCTTTGAACTTTTCAAAATTTTCAGACTTGTGCTTCATTAAGTAGATATACCCATATCTGCTCAAATCATCTGTGAAGGTGAGAAATAACGATACGCCACGAGCCTCAACATTCATCGGACCACATACATCTGTATGTATGATTTCCAACAAATCTGTTGCTCGCTCTCCATAGTTCCGGAGAACGGCGTTTTAGTCATCTTGCCCATGAGGCACGGTTCGCAAGTACCAAGTGATTCATAATCAAGTGGTTCCAAAAGTCCATCAGTATGGAGTTTCTTCATGCGCTTTACACCGATATGACCACGGCAGTGCCACAAATAAGTTGCACTATCATTATCAACTCTGCATCTTTTGGCTTCAACATTATGAATATGTGTGTATCACTACTATCGAGATTTAATAAGAATAGACCACTCTTTAAGGGTGCATGACCATAAAAGATATTACTCATATAAATAGAACAACCATTATTCTCTGATTTAAATGAATAACCGTCTCGCATCAAACAAGATCCAGATATAATGTTCATGCTCAACGCTGGCACCAAATAACAATTATTTATGTCTAAAACTAATCCCGAAGGTAGATGTAGAGGCAGCATGCTGACCGCGATCACATCAACTTTGGAAGCATTTCCCACGCGCATCGTCACCTCGTCCTTAGCCAATCTTCGCTTAATCCATAGTCCCTGTTTCAAGTTGCAAATATTAGCAACAGAACTAGTATCAAATACCCAGGTGCTACTACGAGCATTAGTAAGGTACACATCAATAACATGTATATCACATATACCTTTGTTCACCTTGCCATCCTTCTTATCCGCCAAATACTTGGGGCAGTTCCGCTTCCAGTGACTAGTCTGTTTGCAGTAGAAGCACTCAGTCTCAGGCTTAGGTCCAGACTTGGGTTTCTTCTCCTGAGCAGCAACTTGCTTGCTGTTCTTCTTGAAGTTCCCCTGCTTCTTCCCTGTGCCCTTTTTCCTGAAACTGGTGGTCTTATTGACCATCAACACTTGATGCTCCTTCTTGATTTCTCCCTCCGCAGCCTTTAGCGTTGCGAAGAGCTCGGGAATCGTCTTATCCCTCCCTTGCATGTTATAGTTCGTCACGAAGATCTTGTAGCTTGATTTCTACCTCCGCAGCCTTTAGCGTTGCGAAGAGCTCGGGAATCGTCTTATCCCTCCCTTGCATGTTATAGTTCATCACGAAGATCTTGTAGCTTGGTGGCAGTGATTGAAGAATTCTATCAATGACGCTATCAGCCGGAAGATTAACTCCCAGTTGAATCAAGTGATTGTTATACCTAGACATTCTGAGTATATGCTCACTGACAGAACTATTCTCCTCCATCTTGCAGCCATAGAACTTATTGGAGACTTCATATCTCTCAATCCGAGCATTTGCTTGAAATATTAACTTCAACTCCTGGAACATCTCACATGCTCCATGACCTTCAAAACATCGTTGAAGTCCCGATTCTAAGCCGTAAAGCATGGCACACGTAATTGCTACCATCATCTTTCAACTTTGCTTTCTCAAGGAACGTATTAAAATTCAATGGAACAACAGCACGAGCCATCTATCTACAATCAACATAAACAAGCAAGATACTATCAGGGACTAAGTTCATGATAAATTTAAGTTCAATTAATCATATTACTTAAGAACTCCCACTTAGATAGACATCCCTCTAATCTTCTAAGTGATTACGTGATCCAAATCAACTAAACCATGTCCGATCATCACGTGAGATGGAGTAGTTTCATTGGTGAACATCGTTATGTTGATCATATCTACTATATGATTCACGCTCGACCTTTCGGTCTCAGTGTTCCGAGGCCATATCTGCATATGCTAGGCTCGTCAAGTTTAACCTGAGTATTCCGCTTGTGCAACTGTTTTGCACCAGTTGTATTTGAATGTAGAGCCTATCACACCCGATCATCACATGGTGTCTCAGCACGAAGAACATTCGCAATGGTGCATACTCAGGGAGAACACTTATACCTTGAAATTTAGTGAGAGATCATCTTATAATGCTACCGTCAATCAAAGCAAGATAAGATGCATAAAAGATAAACATCACATGCAATCAATATAAGTGATATGATATGGCCATCATCATCTTGTGCTTGTGATCTCCATCTCCGAAGCACCGTCATGATCACCATCGTCACCGGCGCGACACCTTGATCTCCATCGTAGCATCATTTTCATCTCGCCAACTTATGCTTCTACGACTATCGCTACCTCTTAGTGATAAAGTAAAGCATTACATGGCGATTGCATTGCATACAATAAAGCGACAACCATTTGGCTCCTGCCAGTTGCCGATAACTCGGTTACAAAACATGATCATCTCATACAATAAAATATAGCACCATGCCTTGACAATATCACATCACAACATGCCCTGCAAAAGCAAGTTAGACGTCCTCTACTTTGTTGTTGCAAGTTTTACGTGGCTGCTCCGGGTTGAGCAAGAACCGTTCTTACCTACACATCAAAACCACAACTATAGTTCATCAAGTTAGTGTTGTTTTAACCTTCTCAAGGACCGGGCGTAGCCACACTCGGTTCAACTAAAGTTGGAGAAACTGACACCCGCCAGCCACCTGTGTGCAAAACATGTCGGTAGAACCAGTCTCACGTAAGCGTACGCGTAATGTCGGTCCGGGCCGCTTCATCAAACAATACCGCCGAACCAAAGTATGACATGTCGATAAGCAGTATGACTTGTATCGCCCACAACTCACTTGTGTTAAACTCGTGCATATAACATCTACGCATAAAACCAGGCTCGGATGCCACTGTTGGGGAACATAGTAATTTCAAAAAAAATCCTACGCACACACAGGATCATGGTGATGCATAGCAACGAGAGGGGAGAGTGTGTCCACGTACCCTCGTAGACCGAAAGCGGAAGCGTTAGCACAACGCGGTTGATGTAGTCGTACGTCTTCACGGTCCGACCGATCAAGTACCGAACGCACGGCACCTCCGTGTTCTACACACATTCAACTCGATGACGTCCCTCGAACTCCGATCCAGCCGGAGCTTTTGAGGGAGAGTTCCTTCAGCACGACGGCGTGGTGACGAGTGATGATGTTTCTACCGACGCAGGGCTTCGCCCTAAGCACCGCTACAATATTATAGAGGTGGATTATGGTGAGGGGGCACCGCACACGCTAAGAGAATCCAAGAGATCAATTGTTGTGTCTCCAAGGGGTGCCTCCCTCCCCGTATATAAAGGAGTAGAGGAGGGGGAGGAGGCCGACCACCCTTGGCGCGCCCCATGAGGAGTCCTACTTCCACAGGGAGTAGGACTCCCCCTTCCACGTGGGAGTAGGAGAGGAGAGGGAAGGAGAGAGAGGGGGAAAGGAAAGGGGGGCGCCGCCCCCTCCTTATCCAATTCGGACTGGGGGGGAGGGGGGCGCGGCTGCCCTTGGCCGCACCTCCTATTCTCCACTAGGGCCCAATAGGCCCATTAGTCTCCCCAGTAACCCCCCGGTACTCCGGTATATGCCCGAAACTCCCCGAAACCATTCCGGTGTCCGGACATAGTCATCCAATATATCGATCTTTATGTCTCGACCATTTCGAGACTTATCGTCATGTCCGTGATCACATCCGGGACTCCGAACTACCTTCGGTACATCAAAACACATAAACTCATAATATAACCGTCATCGAACTTTAAGCATGCGGACCCAACGGGTTCGAGAACTATGTTGACATGACTGAGACACGTCTCCAGTCAATAACAAATAGCGGAACCTGGATGCTCATATTGGTTCCCACATATTCTATGAAGATATTTATCGGTCAAACCGCATAACAACATACGTTGTTCCCTTTGTCATCAGTATGTTACTTGCCCGAGATTCGATCGTCGGTATCTCAATACCTAGTTCAATCTCGTTATCGGCAAGTCTCTTTACTCGTTTCGTAATACATCATCCTGCAACTAACTCATTAGTTGCAATGCTTGCAAGGCTTATAGTGATGTGCATTACCGAGTGGGCCCAGAGATACCTCTCTGACAATCGGAGTGACAAATCCTAATCTCGAAATACGCCAACCCAACGAGTACCTTTGGAGACACCTGTAGAGCACCTTTATGATCACCCAGTTACGTTGTGACATTTGGTAGCACACAAAGTGTTCCTCCGGTAAACGGGAGTTGCATAATCTCATAGTTATATGAACTTGTATAAGTCATGAAGAAAGCAATAGCAACATACTAAATGATCAAGTGCTATGCTAACGGAATGGGTCAAGTCATCACATCATTCTCCTAATGATGTGGATCCGTTAATGACATGACAACTATGTCTATGGCTAGGAAACATAACATCTTTGATCAACGAGCTAGTCAAGTAGAGGCATACTAGTGACTTCTTCTTGTCTATGTATTCACACAAGTATTATGTTTCCGGTTATACATTCTAGCATGAATAATAAACATTTATCATGATTATAAGGAAATAATAATAACTTTAATTATTGCCTCTAGGACATATTTCCTTACCTCGACCCTCGAACCCTCGGCGACCCTCGACCCCTCGGCGGTCCTCGACCGTCGACCCCTCGATGACCCTGGCCCCTCAAACCCTCGGTGACCCTCGACCCCTCGGTGAAACTCGACACTCTAACCTAGTTCCCGACCCTCTCCCCTCGAACCCTCGGCGATCCTCGACCCCTTGGTGACCCTTGACCCTCTACCCTAGTTCCCAACCCTCGATCGCTCGGCGATCCTCGACACCCTCATTCCCGATAAAAATTAAGAAGAGGAAGAAGAAGAAGTAAAAATAGGAGAAGAAGAAGTCTATTTTTTCTACTTCTTCTCCTCTTTTTTTTCTTCTTCTTCCTCTTCTTTTTTCCCTCTTCTTCCTCTCCTCTTCTTCTCTTCTTCTTCTTCTCCTTCTTTCTCTTCTTATTTTTTCTCCTCTTCTTCTCTTTTTTCTCCCCTTTTTCCTCTCCTTCTTTTTCTTCTCTTCTTCCTTCTTCCTTCTTCCTAGATATATCGACCCCCTCTCATGTTGAAGTTATCCGGGGGGTATATCGACCCCCCCTCATGTTGAAGTTATCCGGGGGGTATATCGACCCCCCACCCCCCTCATCATGCATATATAGCTACCACATACATATATACATTGAAAAAAATTACATATATGCAACAAAAACATTAATACACATATGAACAAAAAATACATATATGAACACATGCTCTGAACAAAAAAATTAATCTAATAAATCTAATAAAAACATGCTCTGAACATACATATAGCCACATACATACATATATACATTTTATACATATGAACACAAAAATAATATAATAAAAAATAAAAAAATAGAGCCGGGGCGGCATGGCAGCTCACGGCAGGGGCGGCTGGCGACGGTGACAGCGACAACGGCGGGGGCGGCGAGGGCACCGACGCGCGGGGGCGGGCCACGAGCAGGGGCTCAGGCGTGGGGTAGGGGCCGGCCGCGGTGACGGCGTGGTCGGGCAGGGTGGGCACGGCGACGGCGTTGGAAGGCAGGGGTGGCGGCGGCGACGGCGTCGAGGCAGGGCGGCACGGCGACGGTGTCGAGGCAGGGCGACGAGGAGCAGTGCTTGGGGGGCCGGTCAGGCAATGAATTGCCGATGAAATGTGAAAAAATTTCTAAGTGTTTCTTATATAGACAGAGCATTGGCCCCGGTTCGTGGCACCAACCGGGACAATGCCCCCGTTTAGTCCCGGTTGGTGCCACCAACAGGGACCAAAGGTCTCTTTTCAGCAGCCGAAAGGGCGAGAACCAGATACCTTTGGTCCCGGTTGGTGGCACCAACCAGGACTAAAGGTGGGCATTGGTCCCGTTTGGTGCCACGAACCGGGACCAAAGGCCTTGCGCTGGCGCGGTGCGGTGGGATGTTTAGTCCCACCTCGCTAGTTCAGAGAGCTCGAGAGTGGTTTATAAGCGCTTTTGCACCCACCCTCTCGAGCTCCTCTCAACTGCAGGCTTTCGAGCCTACTTTGTCACTCCTTGCCCGTGGGCCTACTAGGCCTGCTGCGGGCCTAAATCCTGGCCCATGGTTAGGTTTCTAGTCGTATTCAGGCCGTGGTGGCCCAGTAGGTGGCATTCTTTTTCCAATTTTCTATCTTTTTTTTTCTTTATTTATTCTATTTTGTTTCTACTTACAAAAAAATACTTACTGTTGCTATTTTTATTTATTTTATGAAAGTTTATTTTATTTTATGAAAGTTTATTTTATTTTATTTTGTTTCTACTTATTTATTTTATTAAAGTTTATTTTATTTTATTGTATTTCTACTTATTTATTTTATTTTATTTTGTTTCTACTTATTTATTAAAGTTTATTTTGTTTCTACTTATTTATTTTATTTTGTTTCTACTTATTTATTTTATTTTATTTTTTGCTTTTTTATTTATTTTATGAAAATTCTTTTTGCTTTTAATGTTTTGAACAGAAAATACTTTGATAATTTTAGTTGCGTAAATTTTATATAATTTTAGTTGCAATAATACTAGAGGTTTATAAAAGCTTTTTAGTTGATTCCTTTTGCTATTAGAGTTTCATTAAAGTTTTCTAGTTCATTCTTTTTTCTATTAGAGTTTCATTAAAGTTTTCTAGTTCATTCTTTTAGTTTATTGTTTTTGCTATTAGATTTTCATAAAAAATTTCTAGATCATTCTTTTTTATGTTAGTTCATTCTTTGAGCTAAATGACCCTGAAATTGAAAAGCACTTCAAATGAACTCTGAAGAGGTTGAAAATTGGCATGATATCATTATTTCACCCACATAGCATGTGCTAAAAAGTTGAGAGGGTTACGGCAAAAACTGGATGCACTTTGTGTATGAAATGGACAATCTCTTTCGAAGTATCAGGGTTTCAGACGAAAACTCATCTGTTACAAAGGGATTTCATTTTTTGAACTCATTTAAACTCCAGACTTTTTGTGTGTTCACAATGAACCATTCAAAGCCACATCATCAATTTTCAACCCTTTCTGACTGCATCTGTTATTTTTCATGCATTTACTTATTTTTTTGAGCTAAATGCCCCTGAAATAGAAAAGCACTTCAAATGAACTCTGAAGAGGTTTAAAATTGGCATGATATCATCATTTCACCCACATAGCATGTGCTAAAAAGTTGAGAGGGTTACGGCAAAAACTGGATGCACTTTAGTGTACAAAATGGACAATCTCTTTCGAAGTATCAGGGTTTCGGATGAAAACTCATCGGTTACAAAGGGATTTTATTGTTTTGAACTTATTTGAACTCCAGACTGTTTGTGTGTTCAAAATGAACTATTCAAAGCCACATCATCAATTTTCAACCCTTTCTGACTTCATTTGTCTTCACTTTTTCTTCGCTTGTGTCCTTTGCTTATTGCGCCATAACCATGGATATTCTTCATCGCTTAACAGGGTGCTTGGGTTAGCCTTGACTTTGAAGGGAGGAATTTCATGAAACTTTTCATAATCTTCAGACATGTCTGTCTTGCCCTCCAATCCCACGATGTCTCTTTTTCCTGAAAGAAATATGTGGCGCTTTGGCTCATCGTATGATGTATTCGCTTCCTTATCTTTTCTTTTTCTATGTTTGGTAGACATGTCCTTCACATAGAAAACCTGCGCCACATCATTGGCTAGGACGAATGGTTCATCTGTGTACCCAAGATTGTTCAGATCCACTGTTTTTATTCCATACTATTGGTCTACCTATACCCCAGCTCCTGACAAATTAACCCATTTGCACTTAAACAAAGGGACCTTAAAATCATGTTCGTAGTCAAGTTCCCATATGTCCACTATGTAACCATAATATGTGTCATTTCCCCTCTTGGTTGCTGCATCAAAGCGGACACCGCTATTTTGGTTGGTGCTCTTTTGATCTTAGGCGATCGTGTAAAATGTATTCCCATTTATCTCGTATCCTGTGTAAGTCAATACAGTCAAAGATGGTCCCCTGGACAACGAGTACAGCTCATCAAAAATAGTCTTGTCACCTCTGAGACGTGTTTTTCCAACCAACTATTGTAAGTCCTGATGTGTTCACATGTAATCCAGTCGTCACACTACTCCGGGTGTTTGGAGCACAGACTGTTCTTGTGTTCATCGACATACGGGGTCACCAAGGTAGAGTTCTCTAGAATTGTGTGGTGTGCTTGAGACAAAGAATGCCTGCCCCTACATATTATTGAGTCCCCTCCAAGCGTGCCTTTTCCAGTCAGTCTCCCCTCATACCGTGATTAAGGGAGACCAATCTTATTAAGGCCAGGAATGAAGTCAACAAAAAACCCAATGACATCCTCTATTTAATGGCCATGGAGATGCTTCCTTCCGGCCTAGCGCGGTTACAGACATATTTCTTTAGGACTCCCATGAACCTCTCAAAGGGGAACATATTGTGTAGAAATACAGGGCCCAGAATAACAATCTCGTCGACTAGATGAACTAGGACGTGCGTCATGATATTGAAGAAGGATGGTGGGAACACCAGCTCGAAACTGACAAGACATTGCGCCACATCACTCCTTAGCCTTGGTAGGATTTCTGGATCGATCACCTTCTGGGAGATTGCATTGAGGAATGCACATAGCTTCACAATGGCTAATCAAACGTTTTCTGGTAGAAGCCCCCTCAATGCAACCGGAAGCAGTTGCATCATAAGCACGTGGTAGTCATGAGACTTTAGGTTCTGGAACTTTTTCTCTAGCATATTTATTATTCCCTTTATATTCGACTAGAAGCCAGACGGGACCTTCATACTGAGCAGGCATTCAAAGAAGATTTCCTTCTCTTCTTTGGTAAGAGCGTAGCTGGCAGGACTTCATACTGCTTTGGAGGCATGCCGTCTTTTTCGTGCAAACATTGCAGGTCCTCCCATGCCTTTGGTGTATCTTTTGTCTTCCCATACATGCCCAAGAATCCTAGCAGGTTCATGCAAAGGTTCTTCATCACATGCATCACGTTGATTGAAGAGCGGACCTCTAGGTCTTTCCATTAGGGTAGGTCCCAAAATATAGATTTCTTCTTCCACATGGGTGCGCGTCCCCTCAGCAGTCATCTCGGCATACGT